>NC_092741.1:89298141-89601891 GCF_047496795.1 Chiloscyllium punctatum | reverse complement strand
CATCATTGATTGCGTTGGAGTTAATCCCCGTATTTTCAGATTAAATGCAGATTGCATTGTATTTATGCAGCCAATGTACCGAGCATCTCCAGATGTAATGGGGAGGAAGGAACACCATTGCTGTGGTAAAGTTGAGCAGTTAAGACTGCCAAACAAATGAGATCATTCATTGGAGGAAGTCTTTTGAAATGGGTCGAATACAGCAGACAGCTCAAGAGAAACAAGAAAATAAAAATGCACATTGGCCGTGGTGTAATTTCTGACTTTGTTCAGGGCTGTTGGAGTGTCCTTAGCTCTTTAACTCAAGTTTTTAACAATATCTTAAATGGTCTATAAATTACCAGATTTAGACTTCAATGTGAATATCTTTGGATTAATAGTCTGCTACTAAAAATGCAACACTCTAACACTTGGGTGCAAATGTAAGTTAACAGATAATACTTTCAGATCTGTTCAAATGTATTTTTAATTGCTTGCAATACTGCATGTTTAAAGTGGAGAGAGATTATAACATAAAGGATACTATTCTAAAGCATGTGCAGGAGCAGTGTGATCTGGGTGTACATGTGCTTAAGTCATTAAAGTTGGCAGAGCAGGTTTGAAAAAAAATGCTACAGTATTTTAGGCTTTATTAGGTGGGGCAGGAAAGTAATGTAAAGGCTGTGCTGTCACTGCTTAGATCTCAGTTGGAATTTTAGGTGCAGTTCACAGGAAGGATATGAACATATTGGAGATGACAGAAGAGATTTAAAAGACTGGTTCCGGGAAAGATTCACTTTAGTTAAGAAGATAGTCTGGAGCATTTGGAACAGTATTCTCTGGAGAGGGGAAGGTTGAGATGAGGTTTGATATAAATTTTCAAAATAATGAGCAGTCTGGCTATAGTATTTAGGGAGAAGCTGTTCTGCTTATAAGGATGGAGAAGTTTTGAAATGTTTTGCACAAGAAGCAAATTGTGAGGTGAAAATAAACCTTTTCAAAAGAAAGTGGTTCAGAATTGGAAAGCATTGCCTGGAAGTGATGAAGTGCAGCAGGTTCAAATAAAGCATTCAAGAGGGCTTGGAAAATGATTTCTATTTAAGTAATGTGCAGTGTGCTGGGGAAGAGACCAGAATTGAACACTAACTCAAAATGCTCAGCAAGTCAGTGCAGACAAGGTCAGTCGAATGGCCACCTCCTGCACCATAACAATGCTGTGTAAATGTAAAGCAGAACAGTTTCTTGTTCTAAATTGTTTTTCAGCAGTCCGAACCTGGGCCCTTGGGATAGCTTAATATTTCCCAGGTTAAGAGGCTGGCAAGTTTTTACTTGTTTCCCACTGATAGTAATCCTGCAAGTTAGGCAAGGTCAGAGTCATTCTGGTTATGCTTTTGGAGCCTTGTTTGGATGCAACCTCTGTCTCCCCAGCCCCTGTGTGAAGTGGCATAGTCTGAAGGAGAGGGCACCCAGATTGGCCCCAGTCTGGGATCCATCAGGCAGCACAAATTGCCAGTTGAAAGACAATTTTATCTGACAGTACTCCGATGATATCCTTGTGAGCATTTTACTATCTAAAGACATAAAGTAAATATGTGTTCGTTTCTGGAACTTTAATTGCCTGAATTTCTTATCTGAGCAGGGTGACCAAACTGTGAGGGGACTTTGGGAGTGCCTCACAGGAGCATTGACACAAAATTTGGCAGCCACGCAAATGAAATATTGGAATAGCCAATAAAAGCAATTGTGTAGAGAAGTAGATTTTAATCAATATCTTGCTGGCAATTAGATGTAGCCCATTGAACTTTCAACTGTAGGTACTTAAATGCATGGCCTCTAGTGATTGGCCATAGGGCATCCATTAATCTAGGGGAATGATAAAGTAAAGAAGTAATTTTGCTTAATAACAAAGGGGTGATGGAGCATCTTATTTTTGAGTCACAGTATTGAATCCAACACTTGAAATGTTATCTAACATTTCGATTGGATACTGAAACGTGTAGCTTAGATTTGGATCCATTTTTCAACCATAGGCCAGTTATGAAAATATAAATTCTTCTCATCATGTACACATTTAGAAAATGCTAACAATTTTGATTGTGGCTTCAAAGAAATGAGCCAAACAACTTTGCAGTTATGTGACAATGCTGAACTGGTTTGTATGTGCAGGTTGATTGCAATCCAAACCCACTACATAATGGCTTAATCAACATAGAACAGTACAGTACAGGCCCACCGGCCCTCAATGTTGTGCCAGCCTTTTGTCCTACTCTAAGGTCAGACTAACCTACATACCCTTCATTGTACTCTTCCATGTGTGTATCCAAGAGTTGCTTAAATGCCCCTAATGTCTCTGACTCTACTACCATCGCTGGCAGTGCATTCCATGCACCCACCACACTCTGTGTAAAGAACCTACCTCTGACATCTCCCCAAAACCTTCCTCCAATCACTTTCAAATTATTTCTCCTCATGATTGACATTTCCACCATGGGAAAAACTCTCTGGCTATCCACTCTATCTATGCCCCTCAACGTCTTGTACACCTCTATCAAGACAGCTCTCATCCTTATTCACTCCACTGAGAAGAGCCCTAGTTCCCTCAGCATTTCTTCATAAGCCATGCCCTCCAGACCAGACAGCAAGCTGATAAATCTCCTTTGCAATCTCACTAAAGCTTCCATGACTTTCCTATATTGAGGCAACCAGAACTGAACACAATATTCCAAGTGTGGTCTAACCAGGACTAGATAGAGCTGCAGCACGACCTCATGGCTCTTCACTTAATCCCCCTTACTAATGAAAGCAAACACCATATGCTGCCTTAACAATCCTATCAACCTGGATGGCAACTTTGAGGGATCTATGGGCATGGACCCCAAGATCCCTCTATTCCTCCTCCACACTGCCAAGAATCCTGCCTTTAACCCTGCATTCTGCATTCAAATTCGACCTTCCAAAGTGAATCGCTTCACATTTTTCAAGTCATTGGTGGGCAAAGTATTGGAGAGGATTCTAAGAGACAGGCTTTATGACTACTTGGAAAACCATAGTTTGATTAAAGATAGTCAGCATGGTTTTGTGAGGGGCAGATCATGCCTTACAAACCTTACTGAATTCTTTGTGGATGTGACAAAACACATTGAAGATAGAGAAGTGGATGTGGTGTACACAATTAAGAAATGCATTTGCCAATAACTTATTAGTTTTACTGAACAGATTATTGATATAAATTTGTGTGAGTATATTTTGGCTCATTCAATGGTTTGCTGTTTCTAAATTTATTCAGAATAATTAAAAGTTGTACTGTTCGAGAAAGGGAGAGCCAGGTGCCTTAAGATCCAACTATAAGAATACCTGCAGTATTCTTGTGTTTTGATGTATTTAATTGTAGTCCTTTTTAAATTTAGAGTCAAATTAAAGCTCGGGATTAGGAAAGTGGGAAAGTTTCACTGCGTTTAGAGAGAAACTTTGAAACAAGAAAATGGAACATCTCATATTTTACATTTCCAATGCTGAATACAGCAATAAAATCTTTTTTTTGAGATTTGCATAAATCAGTTTTTAACTCTCGTCAATGACTAGTCTTCAAAAGTACTTAATTGTCAGTGATGTGTATTGGGACCATAAGAAATAGGAGCAGGAGAAGGCTGTTTGGCCTCTTGAGGCTGATCTGCTGTTCCTCACATCCTGAGCGTGTGAACAGCACTGAACAAATGCAAATTAAATATTTTACTTAAACTCTCGTCCAAACAAATCTTCAAAAAGAATGACTCAAAAATAGTTTCATTTTGGAACTGAAAATGATATTATTTTAATCTAATTTTATATTATGCAACTTCCAGTCTGTGCTTTCCTATCCCCTTTGTCTGTCAATAACGATGACATCATAAAAAGACAATTTCTAGCAGTAAGTATCCCTTGATGAAAGGATAAATTGCAGTCATTTTCTTTATATTAAATTATGAATAGTCTCCAATAGTTAGGTCTTACAGCATAGTTTTTTTTCGCATTCTCTCAGACACTATGCAGAAAACAGTAAAATAAAGTAACTTTTAAAGGTTTACATAGTAGAACAAATTAAAAGTTGAGACAGAAGCTTCTGTCTTCACCCACATCTCAGTTCGAGACTGGAATAATGTTCAATGACTCCAGGATTAGGCACTAATCTGTACATTTGGAACCTTCCACATCCATCAAAGGAGTCTTCCAAATGCATCAAAAATTTACTTGCACGTCCACAAATGTCAGTTACTGTATCCGTTGCTCCTGATGCGGTCTCCTCCACACTGGGGTGACAGGGCGCCTACTCGCAGAGCGCTTCAGAAAACATCTCCGGGACACCCACACCAACAAACCTCACCGCTCTGTGGCCAAACACTTCAACACCCCTTCCCAATCTGCTAAGGACATGCAGGTCCTGGGCCGCCTCCACCCGCCGCTCCCTTACCACCTGCTGCCTGGAGGAAGAGCGCCTCATCTTCCGTCTCAGGATCCTCCAACCCCAAGACATCAATGTGGATTTCACCAGTTTCCTCATTCCCCTTCCCCCACATTATCCCAATTCCAACGTTCCAACTCGGCACCGCCCTCATGATCTGTCCTACCTCTCCATTTTCCTTCTCTCCCACACCCCCCCCACCCCACCCCATCTGCTCCACCCTCCTCTCTGACCTATCACCATTACTCCCACCTACATCGACCCATCGCACTCTCAGCTACCTTCCCCCCCAGCCCCACCCCCCTCCCATTTATCTCACCACCCCCTCGGCTCTCAGCCTCATTCCTGATGAAAGGTTTTTGCCTGAAATTTTGATTCGCCTGCTCCTCGGATGCTGCTGTACCTACTGTGCTTTTCCAGACCCCCACCCCCGCCCCCAACTCTCAACTGTAGTCTCCAGCGCCTGCAATCCTGATTTTCAACTAATCTGCACATACCAAACATACTAATTTGTGGTCAGTTTGAGAGGCTAATGATTTTGAATGCTGACAATCGACTGTTAATTCCCCGCCCCAAATCTGACCTGTTACTTTCAGCGCTATTCCCATACCTCAGCTCCTTTTCCTCGCCTTATTCTTCCATACTCCTCAGCTGTTTGATTTCCTTTTCCCTCCTGTTTCACTTCCACACAGTTATCTTGCAAATGAGTTTTTACTTGTACTGAGTGACTGCAATGTGAGGTTAGGGCGCTATACCTAATAGTTTTTTTTACAACTACAGATAAAACATGCTTAAGATTCAGCGAAGATTTAAGATTTGGGCAGATTGGACTTGATCTTGTTGAATGGTGGGGTTGGCTTGAGGGTTCATATGACCTACTCCTGCTCCTGTTTCTTATTGATTTCTGTTCTTAGGTCCATTCATACCACTGTGGACTGTCATACCTTCAGCTGTTTTGGCTTCCACTTCTAATTTGTATCTTTCAAACAACTTGGCCATCATTGTTCTCAAAAAGTCATATTAGACCCAATGCTTTAATTCTTTTTCTCTCTGTGGCCAGAGCTGCTGGGATTTTCCAAGGCTTTTTATATTGTATTGACATTACTGCATATTTCCTGATCTTGCTGGAAGAACAGACCCCGCAATTGTGTGGATTGATGAGGGAGTGGCACTAGATGTGTTAATATTGACTCTGATTCTGATCCTCATGAAGTTTCATGACTTGGACAAGAAATCTTCCAGCTGATTCCTACTTATGACCCTTCCTTGGCATAAGAATTATTGCTTTTCCATGTTGAATGCCAATTTTAACAAGTACTGAGGGTAGCAAAGGCACAATATATTCCAGGTAGGAAACTTCAATGAACACCACCAAGAGTGGCTAAGTAGCCCCAGGACTAATGGATCTGGTTGAACCCTTTGAAATTTACTACCAAATTGGGTTTTTTGCAGGTACTGAGGGAAGGAATATGAGAGAAAAACCTATTTGGTCTCGCCCTCACTAATCTGCATTTCACATCTGTCCAGTTATGGTAAGAATAATCACTGCATGGTCTTTGTGAAGACAAAGTTCGTTTTCACACTGAGCATACTGTCCATTCTGTGTAAGCACGCACTATATTGAAATGAGATAATTTAGAACATCTCTGACAGCTCCCAATATGCCACCTATGAAGTGCTGTGGGCCAACAGCAGCACTCGAATTATATTTCACCACAACCTCATTGCTTAACCACCTCCTCATGCTACCATTACCATCAATCCAATGCCCAAACCCTGATTTGCTGAAGATATAGAAAAAAGTGCTCAGAATAACATGAATGGTGTACTTAGAATGAACTGCCAAGTTTACAGGATTCTGAAGGGGGAGGGTGAGCAGCAGAAATCGTGGTACATTTTGGCACCAATGATATCGCCAGGAAAGGGATTGAGCATATCAAAAGTGACTAAAGACAGCAAGATTGGAAGCTGAAGAGCAGGATGAGTAGAGTAGTCATTTCAGGTTTGCCATGAGACAGTGAGGTGAGGAGCAGTCAGCGAGTGCAGCTAAACACATGGCTGTAAGGCTGGTGCAGGAGGGAGGGCTTCAGATACTTAGACCATTGGGATACCTTCTGGGGAAGGTGGGACCTGTACATAAACAAGGGTTGCATCTGAACTGGAGGGGCACAAATGTCCTGCGTGGGAGATTTGTTCATGTGGTTGGGGAGGGTTTAAACTAGTTTGACAAGGGGATGGTATACAGTGCTACATATCTGAGAGGGGGGTAGTTGTAGATGAGGCAGTGACAGGACATAGTGAATCTATTGGCAAGGTTTTTCACGTGATGAAACAAAGAGAATGGTTAAAAGTGTGTCTGCTTGAAGGCAAGGAGTGTCAGAAATAAGAGTTATGAATGTAGAGCATGGATCGCTACTTGGGACTATGATGTTTCACAGGGGCAGGAATGATTGCTCGATGTTCCGGGGTTTAGAACGTTTAAAAAGAACAGGGAAGGTGGAAAAGGTGGAGGGGAATGTAGCATTGCTAATCAGAGAGTGCATCACAGCTATAGAAATGAAGGTTATTGAGGAAGGTTTATCCACTGAGTCAGTATGTGTGGAAGTTAGGAACAGCAAGAGAGCAGCTACCTCATTGGGGGTTTTCTACAGCCCTTCTCATAGCAGCAAGGAGATTGAAGAACTCATCGGCCGGCAGATTTTGGAAAAATATAGATGTAGCAGGCTTGTTGTTATGGGTGACTTCAACTTTCCCAATATTGGCTGGAACCTCCTTAGTGCAGATGGTGTGGACGGAGCTGTTTTTGTTAGGTGTGTTCAGGAGAGTTTCCTTACTCTGTATGTAGACAGGTTGACGAGGGGAGAAGCCATTTTGGATTTGGTGCTCGGCAATGAGCCAGGACAGGTGTCATGTCTCGTGGTGGGAGAATACTTTGGTAACAGTGACCACAAGTGCCTCACATTTACTATAGCCTTGGAAAGGGAAAGGAGCAGTTACCAAGAGAAGATATTTAATTGGGGAAAAGGAAATTATGACGCTATCAGAAAGGAATTGGGAAGTACAGACTGGGAGCAATTGTTCCACAGAAATGGCACAACAGACATGTCGAGATTGTTTAAGGAGCAGTTGCGAGTGATGCACAAATTTGTTCCTCTGAGACAGGCAAGAAGAGGTAAGATTAAGGAGCCTTGCGTGACGAGAACATAGGAGCTTCTCCTCAAAAGGAAGAAAGCAGCTTATATAAGGTGGAGGAAGCAAGGATCTAGTACAGCTTTAGAGGATTACAGGCTTATTAGAAAGGAGCTCAGAAATGGACTGAGGAGAGGCAGGAAGGGGCACGAATAAGGCTTGGCAGGAAGAATTGGGGAGAACCCAAAGGCATTTTACTCTTATGTGAGGAATAAGAGAATGATTGGGGGAAGATAGGGGTGGTCAGGGATAGCGAAGGGAACTTGTGCGTGGAGTCTGAGCAGATACGTGAAACCCTAAATGAGTTTTTTGTTTTGGTTTTCACTAAGGCAAGGGACCTTGTGAATGAGAACTTTGAGGAGCTGGGAAACAGGCTTGAACAGATTAAGATTGATTAAGTTGATGTGCTGGAAATTTTGGCAAACGTTAAGATTGCTAACTCCCCAGGGCCAGACCAGATTTATCCTTGGTTGCTCTGGGAAGTGAGAAGGGAAGTTGCTAAGCCGTTGGAGAAGGTCTTTGCTTCCTCCCTCTCCATGGGAATCGTATCGGCGGATTGGAGGGAGACGAATGTTGTTCCTCTATTCAAGAAAGGGAATAGGGAAATCCCTGGCAATTATAGACTAGTCAGTCTTGCATCTATGGTCAGCAAGGTTCTGGAAAGAATTCTGAGGGATAGGATTTGTGATTATTTGGAAAAGCATCGCGCGGTTAAAGGCAGTCAGCATGGCTTTGTGAGGGGCAGGTCATGCCTCACAAATCTTATTGAGTTCTTTGAGGAGGTGACGAGACAGGTCGACAAAGGTCGAGCAGTGGAGGTGGTGTATATGGACTTCAGCAAGGCATTTGATAAGGTAGGCTAATTCATAAAGTCAGGAGATTTGGAAGATGGGGATTTGGCTGTCTGGATTCAGAATTTTTTGGCTGACAGAAGGCAGAGTGGTTGTAGATGGAACTGGAGGTCAGTATTGAGTGGTTCTTGGGCTTCTGCTGTTTGTAGTTTTTATAAATGATTTGGATGAGGAGCTTGAGGGGTGGGTTAGTAAAATTGCCAATGACACAAAGATTGGAGATGCAGTTGATAGTATCGAGGGCTATTGCAGACTACAGCACGACATGGACAGGATGCAGAGCTGGGCTGAGAAAGGCCAGATGGAGTTCAACCTGGATAAATACGAAGTGATGCATTTTGGAAGGTCGAACTTGAATGCTGAGTATAAGATTAAAGACAGGATTCTTGGCAATTTGGAGGAACTTGGTGTTCAAGTGCATAGATCCCTCAAATTTGCCACCTAAGTGGATAGGGTTGTTAAGAAAGCACATGGTGTTTTGGCTTTCAATAACAGGGGGATCAAGTTTAAGAACCGGGAGGTTTTGCTGCAGCTCTACAAGTCCCTGGTGAGACCACAATTGGAATATTGTGTTCAGTTCTGGCCGCCCTACTATAGGAAAGATAGAGCGGCTTTGGAGAGGGTGCAAAGAAGGTTTACCAGGATGCTGCCTGGACTTGGAGGGCTTGTCTTATGAAGAGAGGTTGACTAAGCTCAGACTTTTCTGTCTGGAGAGAAGGAGGAAGAGAGGTGACCTGATCGAGGTATACAAGTTAATGAGAATAATGGATAGAGTTAATAGCCAGGACAGGATTGACTGGCACAAGAGGTCATAGTTTTAAGATATTAGGAAGAAGGTATAGAGAAGACATCAAAGGTAGGTTCTTTATGCAGAGAGTTGTGAATGCATGGAATGTGTTACCAGCGGTGGTGGTGGAAGCAGAGTCATTAGGGACATTTAAGTGGCTGCTGGACATGCATACGGACAGCAGTGAGTTGAGGGGTGCGTAGGCTAGGTTATTTTATTTTAGATTAGGAATAATCCTCGGCACAACATCGTGGGCCGAAGGGCTTGTTCTGTGCTGTCCCTTTTTATGTTCTGTGTATGCTGATATTACAACATGAGACTCTCCATCATTTGATTTGAGGATGCATTTACTCTGGGTTGCAAAGCTACCTCCTGAGCTTTCATGCGGCTGAACAGAGTGATTCTCAATCAGGTAGTTTGGGCATCTGGGGTGGGATGTCCCATGCATTGGTGGGATCTGAATTGCAGGATTTTTTTTTCTCAGAATTCTTTTCTCTGCTACTGCTCTGGCTCTTGGTTTAAATGCAACTCCTAGGGTGATGTAGCTTGCTGGCATTCTGAACAGTTGTGAACAAGTTCCCCCTAGCTTTTAATGTTAGTGTTGCTCTGCATTAAGGAGAGCTTCAGAGGGAATATAAAATTTGTTTTTCGAACTCTGTAAGTGGGAGACAAAACATACTGTGGGTTATTTCCCTCTTATCCATAGCAAGTATAATCCTGGCACTTTTTTTTCTCTTGAATTTCCTATGGGAGTGATAATCTTCCCAGAAACACATACTTTTCAGAACTGATATTTTTCCATGAAAATGAAAGAGAAAGTGAGAAGAGCTTCAAGAACACAAGACTGTATGCATGCTCAACAGTGGACAGGTCATGTTGCAAATAGTTGTAGTTCAAATGAAAGCTCCGCACTGCCACCACTTCCATTCATGGGATTTGAGCAACTAAAGGAGGAGATTTTGCGATTGATGTAGCCCAAAATGTGAGTGCGAAAGACAAAAGTAAATAATTTGGAGTCAACTAGGAGTACCCATCAATGTTTTCTAACCCATTAGGTTGCATATGATGTGCCATGGATAAATATTTGGTAATGACCATTTCCAAAAAAAAACTCTTGGGGTGGCACGGTGGCTCAGTGTTCAGCACTGCTGCCTCACCAGGGTCCCAGGTTCGGTTCCAGTCTTGGGTGACTGTCTGTATGGAGTTTGCACATTCTCCCCATGTCTGCGTGGGTTTCCTCCGGGTGCTCAGGTTTCCTCTCACTGTCCAAAGATGTGCAGGTCAGGTGAATTGGCCATGCTAAATTGCCCATAGTGTTAGGTGCATTAGTCAGAGGGAGATGGGTCTGGGTGGGTTACTCTTTGGAGGGTTGGCATGGACTGGTTGGGCTGAAGGGCCTGTTTCCACATAGGGAATCTAATCTAATCATTTTGTCTTGCCATTCAGTGAATTACCATTGTTAAATCCCTTACAATAGCAACTCGAGGGAGCACCATCCATCAAAAACTTAACTAGACCGCCAAACATAAATACCTGCTGGGAAGGTCAGATGCTGGATATTTAATGGCAAGAAGCTCCCTATCTGAGTCTAAAAGGATTTCTGCTCTCTACAAGGCACAAGTCAGTGTGTGATGAAAAGTATTCTCTACTTAGTTGAATGAGTATAACTTCAACATTCAAGAAGCTCAACAACATACAAGCCCGAGCTTGAATATTCGCTCCCTCCAATCCATGTCTACCAAGATGTCTGCAGCACCTCAGTAATGTTTCATGGACAATACTTGCACAACCTGTATTACAGGGAAAGATGAAGCACCCGGTACCACTATTTTGACATTAAAAATATGTAGTACCTTCTTTGTCCTTGGGTCAATATCTCAGGTATTTTACTCCTTATTAGCACTGTGGTGTAGCTGCAACACGCAGTCCAGAGCGGTTTGAGAAGACACTCAGTTCCATCTTCGAAGGGGTTATCGGAGACAATAAGTTCTGGCCTTGCTGGTGTCACCTACATCCATGAAATAAATAGATATGAAAATAAATAAAATCTTCTGCGGTTTCATTTGCTTTAAGACTCTCTTTGAAGCATACCTGTTTGACCAATATTTCTCTGCTTGGGTCTGGTCTCCTTTTTTGCTGTTGTATTTCTTATGTTAAAATGTTAATGCTTGTATGTGTGATACTCTTTTCGTTAATTAAAACGAGTAAAGGGATTCATTACTTTTTAAAGGCAGTCATCACTCCTTTCCCCATATTGTTGTAATTCCATTATCCCTTTTAACTTCAGATACTAGTTCGAACAACAAAGAACTGTGTTGTTTTGATCGGTAATAATTGCCTCTGGGTGTAGCTGGATTTGTGATGAAACTCGCAACTGAGCTGACTCAAGAAGTTTGAATACTAATGGCACGTTGTTATTTGCCAGGACCAGCATCACTTTAAGTTTATTAAATATTGCTGTCATCATATATTATAAAATGGGCCAGTTCCTGATATCTTTAAAGAAAGAAAATCTTTATACGCCTCCGGTAATTGCAGGCTGTCTGATAAAGCACCATAAGTCTTTCAGAGGGACAGCTTGGGAATGAGACATGGGATGGGTCTCAGGATCGATCATTGGGAGAACCCAGCAAATGCGAAACGATCCAGCTGAATTATGGTGAAAAGAGTCATCGAGGATTTTGCTGTGGTCACCTGTGCTACAGGCTGCAGATGGGTTGAGTAGGGAAAGGGGGGACAGATTTCTGAGGATAGGATGCCTTTATCTCATCATGAAATATGGTTTCAGTAATTTCTTTTAGACAGCTACAAATGCAAATATAACAATGCACAGTACCTTTTCTCTGAAATCATCACTAACCCCAGAAGTGGTGTTTATGGAGTTCTCGCCAATTATTTAGATAAATGGAACAAAAACATAAAGTTTGGAAGAAACTCAGCAGGTCTGCAGCATCTCGAGAGAGGAAAAACAGAGTTAACATTTCGAGTCCAGTGATCTTTCATCCAAAAGGATCTGAAACATTAATTCTGTTTTTCACTCAACCTGCTGAGTTTTTCCAACACTTTGTTTAATTTTAGATTTCCAACATCAGCAATTCTGTGTTTTTGTTACTTGGGATGCATGATTCATCACTTAACTTTGTTACCTCTCCTTTACACAGCTGGCAGTCAGAGTTATGTGAGCTGCTGAAGGATACTCAAACCAACTTTGCAACAGGAGCAGCACTTCCTTTGGAAGTGAAAGCTACAACAATAGACAGCTTTTGTGTTCCTGGATCTTTTCCAATCATCCCTTCCTCAAATTGCAAAGAACTTTGCCACTTAGGATGTCATTGATAAGCAAACAGGAAATGATCCTCTCGTGTTCAGGATGTATAAAATCATAGAAACATCATTATGCACATCATAAGTGTCTAGAAAGCACTTGATTATACATTAGTCCGTGGTGCTAACGTCATTCAGATGTTTCCTATGAGATCCCAACATCAGTAACTCTCAGCCATCACTGCTAGTTGCAAGGGAGCTATGCTGTGTACCTTTGACTGCTAACATACATTACTTTGCATAAATATAGAAAAATTTTACATCATTCTTCACAGTAGAAGCGACTAATAGTATTCTAAAGTTATTAAATAATCAAGGAACAAAAGGAGGAGAGGAATTAAATACAACAATGAAAATAGAAAAAAGTGGGAGTAAACTAATGAGGCTAAAAACTGATAATCCCCTCAACCTAGTTGTAAGATATTAAAAGTAGTAGTTAAAGATAGTGGATGCACTAGTAGTAATCTTCCAATAGTCCTTAAGCTTCTGGAGAAGTTGCAGAGAACTGGAAAGCTGTCAAACAGCCTTATTTAAAAAGGAAAGGAATAAAAAAACAGCTAACTCTAGGCCAGTTAACTTAACCTCTGTTATTGGGAAGATGTTAGAGTCTACTATATAGCAGAACATTTGGAAATACTTGGTATGATCAAGCAGAGTCATAATGGCTTCATGAAGGGAAAAATCATGCCTGACAAATTTACTAGAATTCTCAGGAGGTAACAAACAGGATATTAAAGGAGAGGCAGTGGATGTAATACATTTGGATTTTCAGTAAGCGTTTGACGAGGTCCCACACATTAGACTATTTAATAATGGATGAGTCTATAGCGTTGGAGATAGTATATTAGTATAGTTAGAAGATTAGCAAACTGATAGACAGGTGGGATTTTCTTTACGGCAATCTTTAACTCGTGGCGTACTGCAGGAATCAGTGCTGTGGCCAGAGTTATTTACGATGTAGATTAATAACTTGGATGAGGAAAGTGAACGTACTCTTGTCAGTTGTGTGTCCGGGGGTGGGGGGGGAAAGGAGAGTGTTGAGGATGCCACAGTCAGCAGAGAGACAAAGACCGATGAAGCAAGTGGGCAAAAATTTGATGAATTGATATAGTGTGTGAAAATGTGAGGTAGGAAAAATACAGGAGCTGAATATTTAAGTGGAGAAAAGCTACAGAAAACTATAGTACAGAGGGATTTGTGAGCTTTCATTCATAAGTCACAAGACACTGGCAACCAATTTCAACAAATAATAGGGAAGACCAATGAAATGTTGCCCTTTATCCCAAAGGGATTGGAGTATGAAACTAGGGAGGATTTGCTGAAATAATACAAAGCACTAGTTTGATCCTAGGTTTGGAGGGACTGTCTTAGGAGCAGAGGTTGAGTAGCTTGGGCCTGTATTCTTTGGAGTTTCGCAGAAATAGGAGCAACTTTATTGAAACAAGATTCTTGAGGGACTTGACAGGGTATATGCAGAGAGGTTAGTCTCTGTACTGCCTCCAATGAACCAATATCTTTCCTTAAGTAAAAGGACCAAAACTGCTCATAGATTGTCTCACCAGCACCTTGTACATTTGTAGCAAGACTTTCCTACTCTTATATTTCAACCCCTTTGAAATAAGATCCAGTATTCCATTTGCTTTCTTGATAACCAGCTGCACCTGTGTGCTACTATGTGCTTCATACACAAGTAACCCAAATTCCCTTTGTGTTCCAGCTTTTCTCCATTTAAATAATCATCTTTACTTTTGTTCTCCCTTCTAAATTAGCAACTTCATATTTTCCAACATTATATTACGTTTGCCAACTTTTATCCCACTCACTTAACCTATCACTATCTTTGTGTAAACTGTTTCTATTCCCTTTACAACTTGTCTTTCTACCTATTTTTGTATCAACTGCAAATTTGGCTGCACCTCCTCCCTACAAGTCATGAACATATATTGTAGGCAGTTGCAGTGCTAACCCTGATCCCTATGGAACCCCACTGGTTACAGGTTGCCAATCTGAAAAGGTATGCCCATTCCCACTTTTGTTTTTCTGCCCATTAGCCAAGTCTCCATTCATGTCAGTGTACTGCCTCAAACACTATCAACTCTTATGATTAACCTTGCTCCTCTTTTTGTTCTTTAATTGTCCATTGCAATCTCCTTTTGCTTTGCAGCATCAACCTTTTTGTCATTAATGTCTCCTGCCTTACACTCCATAAATGACCTTTACATTTTTCTTGACTACCTCCATCATTCCCCACATCTACTTAATTAAAACACTTTTCAGCATCTCCACTTTTTTTCAGATCTAATGATTGGTCACCAGCCTGAAAGGTTAATGCTGTTTCTTTGTCTGTAGATGCTGACAAACATGCTGAATATTTCAGCATTTTCCATTTTTCTTTCAGACGTGTCAAATCTCAACCTTATTTTCACTTCACCACTTCTTTGTGGTTCTAACTCTTCAGATAAAAGAGTGCAGTGTTGCAGAAATGTCTAGCCTGTGCCATTGTGCACAATGAGTACTTTGAGTTTCTTATGACATTTTTCCCTTCAATGGCAGGTCACATCCCTTTGAGAGCTGCAGGCTCATGTATTTTACAAGCCTCTGCATACCCAACCAAATGAGTTATAGGTGAGCTGTCTGACAGAGGTTTTATGTGGTGAGACTGAGAAGTTTGCAATTTATTGATAGACTGTTGTATTCTCTATAGTAGTAGTTATGGTATTTTACTGTTGTTGGCATTGTTAGCATATTATGCCACCTACAGGTTACCTTGCCATTTAAAACCAAACCTTAAAAGTATGTTCTATGTGATGAAGACAATTCACAGTTGATGAAGAGGCATGCAGTACAACAAATTTTGTCCATCTTGTATGTTAACTCACTTGGGGGCATTGTTTCCATATTGAATAATTCTAATTTTTTTATATTTGTAAACGTTTTTCACATTGAATATAGTTTGATACCTATACAATTTAGTTCTCACAAATTTTCCACTTAATTTTCATAAATGCCACTGTATTTGCTGTTTTCTTTTCTGACAAATGATAGCTGTTTATTTTGTGTTCATAATTGCCTTGCAGGATTGTTTGAACGTTGAGGTGACCTTTTCTCTTACCAGTTTGTCATTAAAGGACACTACTAATTCACTTTCAATTACTGGTTACTTTTGTGCCACAATTTTCTTTTAATGGTGCGAATTGATTTACAGTATTTCAACAGAGGAGACATGCATTGTAATAATGTTTACAGTGAAAGAAGTACATAATGTGCAAAACTAAATAGCATTTGTACTGATTAGAAAAGATGGCTGTAATTGTGCCTTGCAGTGAACTTTAATAAAACAGTCCATTTACTGACTTATTTTACTTATTGGATAAGCCAGTGTCAAAACTACATAGTTAAATTTGCCTAGTTTTTAATTGTTCTGTAAATAGTATAAATAAGTATTATTTTATTTCCTTTTATTTTGATTTCTTTGAAGGATTACATCAGGGCTCTCCAATTTATCTCAACGACTACATTGATATCTGTTTCCACTTAGTAGAAACTTTATTGGTCGCTTGTTACCAGTAAATGACCCTTTTGGGATATTAGCTGATCTTAGCCATAGTCCCTGGGTCATACTCATTCAGAAGGTATTCAGTGTCCTGGAAATATGGTGGTGGGGCATTGTTGGGACCGTTTCTTTTGTGTAGCAGTAGAAGAGAGGTTAAGTTTCAACCTGATTTTATTTGGGGCACGGTTTTGGTCAAATTGCAATCAGACTGTCTGGCGTTTCCAGTATTCCATTTTGTCATTCATCACTATTTTAGATTCTCATCTGTCCCATGGATGCTCTGTGTATCCATTTATAAAGGAAGCGTTCTTGTAATGAGAATACATTGTTCTCATTAGTTGGCTACCCAAGCAAATAGAAGTGGGCTGAGATGGTGATGTCGTAGTAGTGTCACTTTATTAGTAAACTGCATGCCCAGTCTCATGCTTTGGGGACATGGTTCAAATCTCACCACAGCCTCTGGTGAAAATTACGTAGAATTAATAAATCTAGCATGTGAAGCCGTATCTGTAATTTTGACCTTGACAACCATCATTGATTGTCATAAAAGCCCATCCAATTCACTGATGTCTTTTGGGGAAGGGTATTTGACATTCTCATTTGTCTGGCCTTTATGTGACTCCAAATCCTGTTAACTCTCATCTGATGTGGACCTGCAAGCTAGTTGCTCACTGGCATCAGGAATGGACAACAAATGCTGGCTTTATCAGTAACAGTCAACCATGAGCAAATTAAAAAAAAAGTTGTTGGCTCTTGTGTAGTGTACTAGTTTCCTACTTTGACTAGGTTTTTGGGAAAAGGCTAAAAATAACCATTATATTCATGGGTGGGGTCGGAGGGGTAGTATGCTTTCATGGAGGAATTGGATGATTGATAGCTGCAGTATGCTAAAATAAAATCAGACAACAAGTGGTTATATTTTCTATTCCCAATTACCTGCTGGTAATGCAAATCTGACCACTAACCTTTAATAGAAGCTATTTTACTGTTTATCCGCTTAAGAGAACTATCCTGCTTGCTTCTCACTTCAGCGAGAAAGAAGGTAGTCCAGTCATGAAACCCCTATTTTACATTCATCTAAACAACTGTATGTTTGTTAAAATTTTAAATTATTCTAATTTTGCCATTCATTGCCTTCAAATTTGTCGCATTAGTTCACAAAGTATGCAATTTGTTTAAGGTCCAGAATAACACATTAATGTAAAGAATGTTGAAATTTTTCATTTAGAGAGTTTCGATTGTACCTGGATCCACAATTTCATCGTGCTGTTTGTATGGTTCTGCAACCTGCTCAGAATATGTGAATACAGACAAATTTCTACATCAAAGGATTGCAGTAATAGAAGTGTGTTATGGCCTGATTTGAAAGACCAGCTGATATAGATAGGAGTTTTCGCGAGTTGGGAAAGCAGACACCAAATACTTTACATTTGAGCAGGAAGCAAAGTAGAGTACAAGGGCATTGTGCTATCAGTATGTACTAGTGCGCTCCCTAACCTGCAAGTTCAAAAGCAAAAAATTGAACATGTCATTTTATTTAAAAGTTAATCTTATTAAATCTATTTTTTCAGTCTGTGGAGATCCAGCACTTCAGTCAGTTTTGTCAACCACATGAAAACCAGTGATATCTTTATTCCCAGTGTACAGAATACTGAAATTGGCCTCTGAACTCATCAAGGTTATAGGTACTTCCAAAAGTACTACTGTCTGGAGAGATTCACAATGAGTCTCTATAGGGCTAAGACATAAGCAAAAGAAATATTATGAAAATATTGCATTTCTTGCCTCCAGTGGTGAAACTGTTTCATTGAAAGCTAACAAACCATCGTCCTTGCTTTTTACTTCTATTATGCAACAGAATATTTTAGCAGTCTTCTAGTAAATAGTAATATTTTCTGATTCTTTAACCTGAATGATATATACTGATGATATTTTCTTTCCTTTTCTCTCCTGCTTGTCTAATGGAAAGTAAATTATGCTTAGCTACCATTGAAAAGATGTGATTTAATCTGAGTTTGGGAGACCTCAACCAGATGTTTGTCAGTTAAACACAGATTGGTCTTGCTTTTGTACTATAATTAACTTTGGGGTAGCTTATCGTTGCCAGAATTTGCTTGTGTTGACAGTATCTAATACGCAGGATGCTGACCGTGCTGCATCATTGCTGATAATGTTCTTGGAAAGAACATGATATCAGAACACCTTCACTGAGAAAAGACATTTTCTGTTAATTATAATGATTAATTGATTAATATTTGCAGTCATATGATTTGAGCAAGTATCCACTTTTTTTTTGAACTCTAGAAAGCAATTCAAATTTCCTTATAGAATTCTCTTGGCGTTATATTGAAATAAAGAACATTGAAAGCCTTATGCTGGAACATTACTGTTACCCAAGAGTCAGGCTAACAAAAGCGATATTTTTTGTTAGCTAGATGCTTTGCTTAAGAGTTAAAATGACAGCAGGGTGTCTTTTACAAGTTACTCCTATTTTGTAAAACTTTTCCTTTAGCTGTGAGGTATGTCTGCATTTGTGATGGGGGTAAAATTCAATTTGGAAGCTTAATGTGGGAATTAATGGAAAGGAGAATTGAACATAGATTAAATTATTAGCTATCCAAATTTGCTGGCAAGACAAATAAGATTGTAAGAAGTTGAAGCCAGAGTAGGAGCAAAGGTTTTACCAAGGTCTCTGCAGCAGATGATCATATCGTGAGTTCTACGGTAGTTGGGAATATTGGGTGAAGATGGGAGATGCTCTCATGTTTGAGTTGGTTTTCATTGCTCAGCTTTGGCTCCTGCATACATATCCACCACTGGGTAAGAGTCATTTGAATCGTTTGCGAGACCACTTTCAGGAAAGGAAGTCGGGAGGAGGATTTTTTAAAAAAGATAACAAGTACTCAGAAAAGACTAGTAAGTAACAGTTTTCAATATTATTGTTTGCAGGTGATTTTTGAAGCAGATGTATCTCTTGAGCAAGCTGGATATATTGCCATTGATGACATTCAGGTTTTGAGTTACCCATGTGGTAAGTGCTCATGAATTAAATTATGTTTCTTCTTTAAAGCACAGAAGTGTGAGGACTGAATTTTGATAGGTTTTTGCAAACTAGTGAAAAACTAGTTTGTATTTAAAATAAGTCTTTTGTAGGTTATATCAGTACTTAGTTGCCAAATAACCAATTTCAAACTTGGTGTGAAATTGTTGTTGCTAGCCTCTCTAAACCCACAATGATTTACATCCATGCGTAAATACCAAAGGGGAGCTAATTTTCTCTTCCCAAATTTGTTCACTGATTATTCCATAGTTTCAAGGGTAAACAGTGAATCAACTCTGCCAGCTTTTCTCTTTGCTTTTGAGTGAAGTACTCTTGCACAAAACTTTCTTGCGGTCTAAGTCAAGCCTTTGTTATTTATGTAGGTCAGACAGGAATGATGTCTGCTTACAACTTCATTCCTTTGAAGAAGTGAACTTGTTCCATTGTAAGCCCTCTTGAGATTGATTTCTGGTTTAGAAATTGCAAGATTAATAATTATTATGATTGATGTCAACAGCAACAATAATCAAAAATGCAAATATTAAAAATGTTTGGATTGAGTGTCTGTATAATTTAACTCTATTACTCTGTTATATATCGATCTAAATTTAGATAACTTATTTTCATAACTTGAGGCATCTGAGAACTTTCAACTGTATGAAGAGAAGGACATTTTGTGAAGCAGCTGAAGATGGTTGTACCTAGAACACAACTGCTGGGACTCAGATGATTAACTTCCAACTATGCCCAAATTTCTTTACGCTAGCTCTGACTCTCCAGTCAATTGGGAGTTTTACCCAGCTTCCACTTTGCGAGGATATAATGATGTTCCACTTTGTTACATGCCACCTTGCCCTCGTGCAACTTGAATGCAGCTCGTATGCTCATGTCTGCACAAAGGCTGTAATGACTAACAATGATCGAACCCAAACTTTCTGTCAGTGAGCAGGTGTTGGCTCCACAAATGCTGCTTCATAAAGCTGTCAATGAGTCCTTCCATCACTTTGCTGATGATTGAAGGAGACTGACACGGCCAAAACCAGCTAGATTGGATTTGTCCTGTTTTTGTCCGTATCATATATCTGGCCTATTTGCAACATTGTCTTGTAGTAAGGTGTTGTCAATTTACTGGAAATGTTGGTTACAGGTTTAGCTCGAGCAAGTTTTTTTTTAAATGACTGCTGATATACTAGCAGGACTATAACCTTAGCTGGAATAAATGCACTCTCCTATCTCTTAATAGCATATGGAGTGACCGAATTGAAGGTTGTGTAATGACCAAACTGGAAACAGTGCACTGATATAATCGTACCCTGATGTTCAACAAGCTGTTGCAAAAAACGTTTAAAATTTCAATTGCACTGCCATAACAAGAGGGAGAAATATTAGGTTGAAATTGGGCAGTTTTTAAGGGGAACTTCTGACAAGGAAATTTCCCCAGCTATTCATTACTGATATTTTGAACAAGCCGTAAAAAAGATGCACGTGGGAGTAGCTAAAGATAATTTCATTTTGGATTACAAAGGGTGGCTTAAATTGTCTCTCCCAAGTTCTTTGGTTTTTAGCACAGATGATTTTCTGTTTTCTGTAAAGCAATGGATATTGTTCACTTCTATAGCTGATCCACTGAATCCTTGTCTGTTCTTGTTAGAATTCTTGATTTTAAACTTTGTTGGGTTTCTTGTCTTTTCACTCACACAGTCAAAGAGAATGGGTGGGAGGATGAGAGAGATGTTTACATGAGCAGGTTCTGGATGTCTCTGGCTACCTTGTACCTACAGATTTGCAGCAAACTGCAGTTCTGCCAATCCAAGGACTGGCAGCAGGCAGTCATTTCTCAACTCAAAAGATTTTGAGTGCCACTCTGTCTCAAAGTATCTCTCTCACTAATTTGAAAAGCATTACTGTTTTGCACAGCTAAAAATATGCACCACTTGATGTTTCAAAGGGTCAAAGCTCTACTGGTATTTCAACTACGCACCAACCTGACTTGCATTTCATTTTCCAGTTCAACAAGAAAAATATATTACTGGCACCTATAACATTGGAGACCTTAGGAAGACACTGCAATAGCCGTGGCATTTGCTGCAGATGAAAATATTTAAGACTTATTATTTGTACTGATGTGTTGGCCTACCACTGAAGATGATGATAATAGGACCTCTTTCTCTGACGAATGCATTCATGGCCAACCATTAGTCATAACTGACAAGTGTTTTATTCGGAAAACCTACATGAACAAATTAGAAAGACTGTAATAAGCTTAAAAAAGTTAAACATTGTCAAACCAAGTATTTGCAAACTTTTCTGGTGGGAGCAGGGGATGTTTATGGTAATGGATCTGGTACAGACTGACAAAGGCTGAAGTCACTTTATAAAAGGTTATCTGCAACTTTGGCATATGCACTCTGTGCCGCAGTCCACATGTTGCAAGATTGGGTTTTTGTTCTTCCAGAAAAGAGTTGCATGTGATTGTGCTTGAGTTGGTTTGATGGAAAAATAAGGATAATGTTCAAGCAACTTAAAGAATACACATTAAATTTATCTTGCAGGATTGCTATTGATAATGTCATCTGTATATTGCTGCAAATTCAAATAAAACGTCACAAACTTGTCAAAATGTTAATGTTTTACAGATAAATCACCTCACTTTCTGCGACTCGGAGATGTGGAAGTAAATGCAGGACAAAATGCTACATTTCAGTGCATTGCAACAGGCAGGGATACTGCAAATAACAAACTATGGCTTCAGGTGAGATCTGGCAATACAGTATTTCTGAATCTCTCTATCTCATTGTGTCAAAAACAGAAAGAGTTGTCATGATTTCTGCATTATGCTCACTTTATCAATCAATAAGTCAACTGTGGTTAGCACTGCTGCCTCACAGCGCCAGGGACCCAGGTTCGATTCCACCCTCGGGCGACTGTTTCTGTGGAGTTGCACATTGTCCCTGTGTCTCTTCCGGGTGCTCCGGTTTCCTCCCACAATCCAAAGATGTGCAGGTCAGGTGAATTTGTCATCGTGAATCAGGGATATGTAAGTTAGGTACGTTAGTTAGAGATAAATATAGGATAATAAGGTAGGGGAGTGGGCCTGGGTGGGTTACTCTTTGGAGGGTTGGTGTGGACTTGTTAGGCCGAAAGATCCTATGATTCAGAACATGTTGTGATTATATTTTCACTTGGAAATTTTTTGTGGCTTAAGAGTTTCAATGTATTGTCTCCTTTTGCTGTTTCTTATTTGTATGCGAACACCAGCAGAATCTGCAATCTGGGATGTTGTTTAATAGACACAGCAATCACACTCGGAACATTACCCTAGAGAAACATTTGTTTCACGTTTTGTAATGAGACTCCAATGACTGTTAGCTTCAGAAACCTAGGAGCAGAATCAATCATTGCTTTTGCAAATTACAACTGGGGGTGTGGTCATTGTCAAAGCTATCTAAAAAGCAATTGATAAAAACAATGGAACATATAATAGATGAAAATGTCACATTGATGTGAAACATGCAGACAACTGATGCACGATTCATATGGGTGATTTAAAATGTGGGAAGTGTTTATTTTGTTTTATGTAAAGTAGTAGGGATTGCTGTGATCTTGATATTTGAGCATATTTAGAAAACAGTTGAAAGTAAGAAATTTGTGTATGAAAAGCAGAACCCCAAAGGTTATTATTTTAGGATTATCCGCTGAGCCAGGTCAAACTGGCATAAAATGAGGGAGATGAACATGTGGCTCCAAGATTATTGTGGGAGAAATGGGTTCCGGTTCGTGGGGTGCTAGCACTTCTCCTGGGAAAAGTCGGGGCTATCCCTTGGGATGGTCTACACCTAGACCATGCTGGGATCAGTGTACTTGTGAAATGCATAACTAAGGAAGTAGAGAAGACATTAAACAAAATTGTCGAGGGAAGAGATCAAATGTAGAAAGATGTGTATATAATAGTTAGCATGGTAAAATGGGATTTGATCAGAGAATGGCAGGGACTGAGACGGATTTTAAAAAAGCACAGACTATACTAGATATTACAAAAATAACCAAAAGGGTTCTGCATCTGAATATGCGTGTAATGCATATCAAATTAAAGAAACTGATAATGCACATCAAAGTAAACAAATACATTCTGCTAGCCATTATGGAGATATGTCTTCAGGATGATGAGAATTAGGGCCTGAATATTGAAGGGTATCTGAGATTTGAGAGGAATAGAAGGATATGTAAAGATGGCAGGGATAGCACTCTTATTCGAGGATGATATTGGCATTATAATTGAAGATGACCTTTGTTCAAGAAGTTAGGATGTCAAATCAGTTTTCGTGAATGTGAGAAAGAGCAGGGGAAAGAAGTCACTGGTGAGATGGTCCACAGGCTTTCAAACAGCAACCACAATGTAGGGTAGAGTGTCCATGAAGAAATATTGTTTGCTTGAGATAATGGAGTAGCAATGCGCAACTTTAATCTAGATGTAAACTGGTAAATTCAGTAGTAGCTTGGATATTGGGTCCATAGAATGATTTCAAAATAGTCTATATTTGGCAAAATAGCTCATCCTGGAACTGATGAGAGCTTGCTATATTATACTTGGTAATATGTGATGTGACTGGATTAATTCAAGACCTTAGAATAAATGCACCTCTAAGTAGCAGTGACCACAAATCAATTGAACTTACAATTTAAAAGGAAAATTATTGGATCTAAGAGTAGTGTTTTGAATTTCAATAGGGGTAACTATATGGACATGGAAACTGAACTAGCTGAAGTGAACTGGGATATTAGGTTGGGAGAGAAATTGAGAAGCACAGTGGCAAACATTTAAGGAGATATTTCAGAATACACCAACTAAATATATTCCCATCAAGGGAAACAAAATTTTAAAGGCCAGACCTACCATAAAGTTAACTGGAGAAATTAGCAAAAGTAACAAACATTGGAAAAAGCAGAGAAATCAATATGTATGAGTGGGCGGTCAGATAATTGGTTAGAACATAAAGATTGGCAAAGACTATTCCAAAGGTTGAACAGGAAGATGAAATTAAGGTATCTGGGAATCAAGCTACAGAAGTTAAAATAAAGCAAAGTGAATATTGATCCTGTAGAGAGTGAAAATGGGAATTAATAGGAAATAATATAAACATGGAGGATGAAACAATCAAATATTTTGCTTCTGTTTCACCATAGAAAAATATATACCAAGTATTTGCTGTAAATCAAGAAGGAGAATGAAGAGAAGAGAGTAATGAAAATGCAATGATCAGGGAAGTGGTTCTTAGCAAAATCACCATGTAACCAACAAGGCTCATGGGATGCTGCCTTTTTTTAATGTGAGGAATTGAAATTAAAAGTTATGTTTCAGTTGTACAGTTGAGGTCAAATTTTAATTATGTGCTGTACTGGTCTCCTTACTGAACGGTAGCAATGTGCTTACAAAATTAGCTGAGGGATGATAAGCAGATCAATAGTTAATTGGTATTGTTCAGACTGGAAGAAGGTTTGCAGTGAAGTTCTGCAGGGGTTGGAATTTGGATTCTTGCTTTTCCTGACATATCAATGCTTCAGACAATTTGCAAGTTTGTAGCTGAGACAAAACATGGGAGTATTGTAAACTGAAGGGGACAGTGTAACCTTGTAAAGGACATTGACAAATTGGTGGAATGATGGATGGACACCAAAGGTAACCAGTGAGGTTCAAAGCTGAGATGAGTGAGGTGATGCAGTTTGATGCAAAGAACATGGAGAAAAAATTGATAATAAAGGGTACTATTCCAGTGGGTGTAGAGGCAGAGAGAGACCTTGGTATATATTTAAGTCATTAAAGGTGGTAGGACAGAAGAGTTGTTACTAAAGCTGAAAGTATTCCAGGTTTCATAAATAGTCACACAGACTACAAAAGCAGGAGCTTAACCTGAAATTTTACATGATAATAGTTAGGTCTCAGCTGGAGTATTGCGCACAGTTCTGAATGCCATTCTGAGAACAATGTAAATGTATTGGAAAGAATGCAAAATAAATTTATAGAAATGGTTCCAAGGATGAGACAATTCGGTGATGATGAAAGATCAGCAAAGTTGGGACTGTTAGGGAGAGGTGGGCAGAAGCTATTCCTACTCAAGAGGATTGAGAAACAGAGGGCATAGTTTTGCACAAGAAACAAATATGAAGAGAGAAAAAGTTTTTTTGCAGAGAGTAGTTGGGGTATGGAATGCAGTGTCTGGATGTTGATGGAGACATGTTCAGCTGCCGTATTCAAGAAGGCACTGGATTACAGTTTAAATAGGAACAATATCCAGGGTTACAGTGAAAAAATTGGCACTAATTCAAAATACTGAGAGAGCCAGACATGATGCAAACACGAAGAGCCGACAGGGATCCTTGTACAACCTGTGATTCTGGATGCACATGTGAGGGAGAGGGTTCGAAGGATACTTATCCAACTCTTGCCTGAAATAAGCAGGATGTCATGTGAGGATAGGTTGAGCTTGTTTTCACTGAGTTCCTGAGTGAGGATGACTCAGTTGAAGTGTGTAAGATACTGAATGGTGTTGACAAGGTGGATGTGGAAAGGATGTTCCCTCTTGTGGATCAGTCCAGAAAAAGGGGCAGTGTTTGAAAATTAAAGGTTGCTCTTGTATGACAGAGGTGAGAAATCTTTTCCAAGGCTCACATGAATTTAGAAATCTCTGCCACAAAAGCAGGGTTATTGAATATTTTTTAAGACAGGTGGACAGGTTTTTATTTGGAGGGAATCAAAGGTTATTGAGAATAGATGGAAGTGAAAAATTTGGAATACAGACATATTACAAACATATGTTGAACGACAGAGCATACTGCTCCTATTCTGTCTGCTCATATCAAGACTTTGACAGGATTGAGGGAAGAAATAAATCCCATGATTGCTTTCAAATGGCACTATTTTGACATGGTGCTTGATGGAGTACAATTGGTTTTATTTATGGGATCAGGACCGTCAGTTGAGAAGAGAGGTTGAGTATTGTTTTCCTGAGAATCATTAGAATCCTCAGTGTGAAAGTAGGCCCTTTGGCCGAACAAGTTCATACTGACCCTCCGAAGAGTAACCCACCCAGACACATTCCCTGACCATATTATCCTATGTTTATTCTGACTAATGCATTTCACCTATACATCCCTGAACACAATGGGGCAATTTAGCATGGCCAGTTCATCTAACCTGCACATCTTTGGATTGTGGGAGGAAACCGGAGCACCCGGAGGAAACCCACGCAGACACGAGGAGAATGTGCAACTCCACAGACAGTCGCCCAAGGCTGGAATCGAACCCGGGTCCTTGGTGCTGTGATGCAGCAGTGCTAACCAATGAACTACCTAGACTGAAAGGCTTAGAGGTGATTTGATTGATATATTCAAAGCTACAAGGTCTCTAGATAGGCTAGAGCAGTAGAAACTGTTCATACTTGTGAAAAAATCAAGAACAAGAGATCGCAAGTAAAAGAAGCAAAGGCGACATGAGAAAAACCTTCGTCATCCACTTAAAGGTCTGGAAGGCCACTGCCTGAGTATGTGGTAGAGGTCGGTTCAATTGAAGTATTCAAAACATATTTAGACTATTATTAACATTAGATAATATTCAGGGTTATGTACGAAGGTGGGAGAATGGCACCAATAAGTTGTTCATGCAGAGAACCAGTGCAGACACACTGGGCCAAATGATGGCCTCCTCTGCTGGAACAATTCTGAAATTCTGTCTAATGAAAGCACTGATACACAGTTGGTACAATGGTATTTATTAGATTGCTGATTTGAAAACATGATAACCTATAAATTGTTCAGTGATAGAACTCTCAGGAAAAATGTTTGCACTTTACAGAAATGATTGTCAGTAAATAGAAAATTTAAACCACCTAACTTTTCATGCTTTTATTTTAATGTTGATAAATCTTGACTGTCTGAAGTAATATATATTAAATAATGTGCATTCACTCCCTTCCCCACCAATGCTGAAAAGCATGAGTGTGCACTATTGCAAGCTGCACTGCAGCAGCTCACCAACGCTCCTTTGGCACATTCCAAACATGTGATCTCTAGTACCTGGAGAACAAGAGCAGGGAATGCATGGAAACAACATAATCTGTGAACATCCCTCCAGCCATAGACAATTCTGACTTGAAATTATATCACCATTCCTTCACTGTCGCTGGGAACAGTCCTGGAAATCCTTCCCTGACAGAACTGTTGGGTGTACCTACTCCCCAGGGACTGCAGCAGTTCAAGAAGGCAGCTAAACACCATTTTTTGAGGTGTTTAGGGTTAATTAGGGCTGGCCTACAAATACTTACTGAACCAATGACACCCACATCCCATGAGCAAATAATTTTTTTAAAAGTTTGAAAACGTGCTTACTCATTCAAAGTTTGTGTAAAGCCGGTTGTCATGGTTTTGGGTATGTTCGCTGAGCTGTGAAGTTGATTTGCAGACGTTTCGTCTGATGCCTAGGTGACATCTTCAGTGCTTTGGAGCCTCTTGTGAAGTGCTGTTGTATTGTGTCTTCTGAGATTTATTTGGTTCCATTCATGCTCCTTCCGGTCGCTGGTTGTGGTTGTTTGTTGTAGTGGCCAGTATATTGGGTCTAGGTCATTGTGCTCGATGATAGAATCCGTGGATTAGTGCCATGCTTTGAGGAATTCTCTGTCTGTCCTTTGTTTGGCTTGTCCTATAATTGTTGTGTTGTCCCAAAAGAATTTGTGCTCCTTGTAATCTGTGTGTATGGCTACTCTGGACAGCAGGTTGTGGCGTTTAATGGCTAGTTGGTGTTCGTGGATTCGGATTCTCAGTTGTCTGCTGTTGCCCTATAGAGTGTTTTGTGCAGCAAAAGCTGATTTTAATATATCATTTCTGTATTCTCAACTTCATAAATGGAGTCACTGAACACAAGAGCATGGATGTTAGATTGAACTTACTTTGGATATTGGTTATACCACAATTGGGTGTCTTGCATACAGTTTTGGGTGTCACACTTACAGGAGGGCTGTGAATGTATTGGATGCAATGCAAAAGCAGTTTGCAAGAATGGTTCCAGAGGTTAGACATGAGGAAAGATTGGAGAAGTGGGACTGTTGTCCTTGGGGAAGAGGAAGCTAAGAAGAGATTTATATTTTTTCAAGATCATGAAGGGATAAATAGTTTGGGAAAAATAGTTCCTGTTCTCAAATGGGTTGAAAACCAGAGGGGACATTCTTAAAGAGCTTTGCTAAAGAAACAAATCAGGTGAGAAAAAGATCTTCCTTACACACAGCAAGCAGTTATGGTATGGAGTGTCCTAACTGGTAGTGAGTGATGATGTGGAGGTGTCAGTGTTGAGCTGGGATGGACAAAGTCAGAAGGCACACAAACACAAAATTATAGTCCAACAGGTTTACTTGAAATTGCAAGCTTTCAGAGCACAGCTCTGCTGTCAGGTCAGTTGACCGAAAGCTTGTGATTTCAAATAAACCTGTTGGACTATAATCTGGTGTCGTGTGATTTCTGACTTTGGAAGTGAGTAGAGGCAGGTTCAACTGAGATACTCAAAAAGGTATTAGATAATTGTTTCTATTGAAATAAAGTGCAGAATTATCTGGAAAAGGCAGGACATCGGTACCGATTTAAAATAGACAGCGAGCTGGTTCACACATAATGAGTCGAGTAGTAAATTTCTGTACTGTACCCAATTTCTCAGCATAGCAGCAGGTTCCTGATGTAACAAACTTGTATTAAGGCCTGTGATGACTTCTGATAGCTGTGTTTGAGATGCTACGCCAGGAGCAATGTTAACTTCATTGACTATTGAAAAGACTGTTGTAGATGCCTATGATGTTAAAGGTGTGCCTTCTCTGGTGTATTTGATGGAATGTATTCTCGCACCACAATGTTGAGGAAATAGATTAAGATATGGTCTACAAATAAGATTGGCTGTCAAAAAGTAAAATATAACTGGGAACCTAATGACTAACTTTAGGCAGTATTAAAAAAAAAACTGTTCTCATCTATTTCTTAATATAAATGTCAATTCAATAATTGAATTGCAACTTGTGTGCAGTTACAGCAGCTCAAGGGTGAAAGGATTTGTCTTTTGAACCTGCCTAGTAGGGTGTAAGTATTGCCAGGAGCTGTGTATTACTATAGTGGCTGAACTGATTGTGAACTCTTGGCGAGGGATGGTATTAATTCATTGCTGTGTGGTTGAATTAGCAGATGCTGCTTCAGATATCTTGATCTCCTTGGACATTATTTCGATTTTCAGAGTAAATTCTAATATCATACTAATATCCTCTGCAAATTGTGTCTTAATGGTAATGTTGCACAAAAACTTTCAGCCAATTGGTTGTGACATACTCTACAGTCTTTATCTGGCATTCACAATTCGGAATCAAAAACATTGAGGTGCCAGAGATACGGTTGGATTTATAAGAAAAACAGAAACTTATTCGGTCAACAGCATCTGTGAAGACAGAAACGCTTAACCTTTTTAAGTCCAGTATGACTTTAGTTTATGGAAGAAGAATGTCAAAGTACTTTGCTTATATTTGAAGATTGGATTTCTCATATTTTATGCAGTTGGACCCTATTTGGGCATTTTGGGCACTGTTGGGTAGATAACCAGCATTATAGTTTCAGAATAGCTTGGCTATTCAACCAGCTAACTCTGGTACAAATCTTTTCTGTCATAAAACTAGGGGTGTTGTCAGAGTCATCAACTTTGCAATGTCTTTTACTTTGTGTTTGTTTTTGGAATGCACTAAATTGGCTGGACACTGACATGTGACTTCCGACCAACAGACATTTAGTTGACTCTTTAATTGCACTCACTCGGTTCATCAGTAATTACGGATAAGCTTTTAAATGTTGTCCTTGCAAGCACTATTGACCTCCCATAAATAGGGAATAAAGAAGATGGAAAATAAATCACTACAAACTGCCTAAAGTGGCACGGATCCCCTGGCAAACTCGAGAGAATACAAAAACATGAGAGCTTCATGATGTGGTGACATTTTTTGTGGAAAAACTAAAGTCCACTCATTGGAAGATGGCCTAATGGAAGCAGATGTAATCCAACAGTCCTCTTAGAGAGGCACCTCACCTAAAATGGTTTGTTTTTAAAATAAATTCCCCAAGCTGTCAATAACTGCATGTAATATCAATTTTAAATTTTTGGACAGATTTGGCATTTTGTATTATCTCTCATCATGCTACTTTGGCTGTAATGATTGTCTGCAAAGTACTAAAAACCAAACTAACGCAATTTTATATTGGTCTAAATGTAGTCACTTGGACTGATTGTCAAAAGATTGGAACAAAATTTCATTTATGACCTGTATTCATTTTCTTTTAAAGTGGAAATGTTATGTAAACTTTGCAGTCATTGATACAATGATTGGATCATATTGTGAGTGGGAACCAAATGAAAAATAACTGTATTTTTGCACCAAATAAAAAAAAATTGGGGTGGGAAAGAAATAAAATATTATTTTCAGTTTCTTGCATGTGATGTTTATAAAATGTATTAAATAAACTTAGTAATGTGTCAACTGACTCTCCAATTATGTCCTAGGATATATTAAGAAATAGTCACATTTTCACTTTTTGTACCCATCAGAGGCGGAATGGGGAAGACATACCAGTAACCCAGACAAAGAATATTAATCACAGGCGGTTTGCAGCATCCTTCAAATTGAAAGAAGTCCAAAGGAATGATCAAGATTTGTACCGTTGTGTGACACAGTCTGAAAGAGGCTCTGGTGTATCGAATTTTGCCAAGCTTATTGTTCGAGGTATTGTAACTTCAACTTTAAATTATCCCATGTGATGCACATCATTGCTTCCTTTGTGAATTATTTTCTTTTGAAAAGTGTCATGTCGCAGGTTCTGTGGGTGATGTTTCTCAATTTCAGAAACTTACCGGCCATGGTGGGTCTCAATGGCTTTGCCAGTTAAACATTGGGCAGCCAGTGGAACCCAAAGTCAAATATGTAGGACTGGCTGTCGAAAGTTGTTTTTTTTTTCAGTTGGGAATTTCTGAATGACCTTGAATGTTTGGTGTGCTGACAAGTCTTTCTTTGACCATTTGGGGAAGAAAATGATGGATCTGTTAATGTGCTGGACATGGATGGGGCACTTACATAGAGTAAGATGAGGTGTATATGGGCTGGACTGATGGAATCTGGGCCTGGAGAACATTTTCGAACTCAAAGACAAGTATGCTTATTCCCAGAAAAGTATCAATTCCTGTGGAACTCAATAATCCTTTTCTCTGACTGCAGTGATTAGGTGTCCATATTTTAAGGTGTAGAGAACGGAGCAGGTGAAGTTCCCTCCCATTTGTCTTGCTCTATCCAACTTGGTCCAAACTGGAGGACATCTATGTCTGTATTTTCAGCACTTGCCGTAGACTTTTTGTTACCTTCTCCTCTGACTCCCCTGACAGCCCTCACCTCTGACTTCCTACTCAGCCCCTAGCACGAAGTCAGCCATTTTTTAACTTTGCTCAGCAAAACAAATTTTAAACAAAATAGGAAGAAGTACTGCAAACAGATGACATAAGAAATACGGGAAGACAAAACAGCATGTTTAGCCCGCTCTGCCATTCAGTGAGACCATGTTGGTCTTGGACATCCACTTCCCAATCCAAACCTCCCATTCATTGATGACCAAAAAATCATCTATTGTAAAAATTACTAGAAATGCTGCTGAAGCTTTTCATTCTGCACTAATCAGAATAAATAGAAGGATAACCGTTTTTGAGCAGTTGTAACAATTTATATCTGAGTGCATTGAGGAAAACTTAACAAACAGTGAACTTCACGACAGACCTTGGAGGAACCTGTGTGGGAGAGCTCACAGCACAGGAACAGACAAGTGCGCAGTTTTTAAGTGTAGCCTTGCTGTAAACCTACAATAGTGAGTAAAGTGGATTCTTTTTTGATGATATGTTTTATTGAGCTCTGTCTCTTGATCAAAGTTTTTAAAAAAAAATATAAGCCATAACTATTAAGTTAGCCTGGAGCTGTGTTTTTTTTTTAACAGCAATAAGATGGTGTAATTTTCTGGGTCTGCAAATTGTGAAGGAACAAAGATGGCCTTTGGTAGAATGTTATGCTGTTATTGTTGGATGTAGGGGTCTAGGGAGTGTTGACATGTTGCTGAGGATTATGTCTGCAGGAAATGTCTTTGTCTGTGATTTCTGTTGAATGGATTGTTTGGAATGACAGTTAGTGGGAGTGAGAATTTTACAAGAGTTCAGGGGTGGGGTGATGGAAGGGAGAAAAGCCACAGATACAGTCAGGTAGGTAGGAGAGGTACACAGATAGTTCAGGAGTCTTTTGTGGCAATCACCATCTCAAAGAAATATGCTGATTTGGAAAATATAGGGGGTAGTGGACTCTCAGGGGAGTGTAGCACAAACAGCCAAGTTTCTGGTATCGGGACAGGCTGTAATGCAATGAGGGTGATGTTGGGTTCCAAGTGATCAATTGTGATTGGGGGCTGTCTAATCAGAGGCACAGACAGATGTTTCTGTGGCAAGCATTGAAAAATCAGAATGGTGTGTTGCCTCCCTGGTGCCAAGATCAAGGATGCCTCAGAGAGTGCAGAATATTCTCAAAGGGGAGAGGGATCAGCAGGAGGTCATTGTACATATTGGAATCAACGAAATAGGGAGGGAAAAGGATGAGATTCTGAAGGGAGAATATAGAAAGTTAGGCAGGAATTTAAAAAGGAAGTCCTCAAGGTAGTAACATCTGGATTATTCCCGATGCTACAAGCTAGTGAGGGTAGGAATCGGAGGATAGAGTAGATGAATGCATGGCTGAGGATCTGGTGCCATGGGAGAAGGGTTCATGTTTTTGGATAATTTCAATTTCTTCTGGGGTGGAAATGATCTGTACAAGGTTGGGGGAGGACTGGGAGTGCGGGGGTGGCCGGGTTAGGACCCAGGGACATAGTGAGGAAAGCGATTAATCAGAGCCTCGTACAGTTGGGAAAAGGAGAGTCAAACTGTCAGTGCGCCAGGGACAAAACAGAGAGGAAGATAGAACTGATAAATTAAACTGCATTTACTTCATTGCGAAAGGCCTAACAGGGATTGCAGGTGAACTTGGACATGGGACTGGGATATCATAGCAATTACAGAAACATGGCTCAGGGATGGACAGGCCTGGCAGCTTAACGTTGTAGGATGCAAATGATACAGGAAGGATAGAAAGGGAGGCAAGTGAGGAGAGGGAGTGGCATTTTTGATAAGGGATAGCATTACTGCTGTATTTAGGGAGGATTTTCCTAGGAATACATCCAGTGATTTTATACGGGTGGAACTGAGAAATAAGGGATGATCACCTCATTGGGATTGTATTATAGATCCCCTAGTATTCAGCGGAAAATTGAGAAACAAATTTGAGGAGATCTCAGCTATCTGTAAGAATAATAAGGTGGTTATGGTCGGGAATTTTAACTTTCCAAACATAAACTGGGACTGCCATAGTGTTAAGGGTTTAGATGGCGAGGAATTTGTTAAATGTGTACAAGAAAATTTTCTGATTCAGTACATGGATGTAGCTATTAGAGAAGGTGCAAAACCTGACCTACTCTTGGGAAATAAGGCAGGGCAGGTGATTCAGGTGTCAGTGGGGGAGTACTTTGGGGCCAGTGACCATAATGCTATTTGTTTTAAAATAGTGATGGAAAGGCTGGTAGGTGTAGGGAATGCTAGATGACGAAAGAAATTGAGGGTTTGGTTAAGAAAAGAAGGAAGCATATGACAGGTATAGACAGGAGAGATCGGGGGAATCCTCAGAAGAGTAGAAAGGCAGTAGGATTATACTTAAGAGGGAAATCAGGAGGGCAAAAAAGGGACATAGTTTTGGCAAATAGGGTGAAGGAGAATCAAGTGTTTTTATAAATACATTAAGGACAAAAGAGCAATTAGGGAGACAATAGGGCCCCTTAAATGTCAGCAAGGCAACCTATGTGTGGAGCTGCAGGAGATGGGGGAGATACTAAACAAATATTTTGCATCAGTAATTACTGTGGCGAAGGACGAGAAGATACAGAATGTGTGAAAATAGATAGTGACATTTTGAAAATGTCCATAATTCAGAGGAAGAGGTGTTGGATGTCTTTAAACACATAAAGGTAGGTAAATCCCCAGGACCTGATCAGGTGTACTCTAGAACTCTGTGGGAAGCTGGGGGAGTGATTGCTGGGCCTCTTGCTGAGGTATTTGTATCATTGATAGTCACAGGTGAGGTGCCGGAAGTCTGGAGGTTGGCTAATGTGCCACTATTTAAGAAGGGTGGTAAAGAAAAATCAGGGAACAATAGACCATCGATGATGGGCAGATTGTTGGAGGGAATCCTGAAGGACAGGATTTACATGTATTTGTAAAAGCAAGGTCTGATTAAGGAAACATAAGTTAGTTAACATAACTTTGTGCATGGGAGATCATGTCTCACGAGTTTGAGTTTTTTAAAGAAGTAACAAGGGGTTGATGAGGGCAGAACAGTAGACATGATCTATATGTACTTCAGTAAGGTGTTTGACAAGGTTCCTCATGGGGGACTGTTTATAAAGGTTAGATCTCATGGAATACAAGGAGAACTAGCCATTTGGATACAGAACTGGCTCGAAGGCAGAGGATGGTGGTGGAGGGTTGTTTTTCCATACTGGAGGTCTGTATGGAATGTCACAAGGATTGATGCTGGGTCCACCACTTTTTGTCATTTATATAAATTATTTGGATGTGAGCATAAGAGGTATAGTTAGTAAGTTTTCAGATGACACCAAAAGTGTAATGGACAGTGAAAAAGGTTACCTCAGATTACAACAGGATCTGGGCCAGATGGGCCAATGGGCTGAGGAGTGGCAGGTGGTGTTTAATTTAGATAAATGTGAGGTGTTGCATTTTGGGAACGCAAATCACAGCAGGACTTATACACTTATGGTAAGGTCCTTGGGAGTGTTGCTGAACAAAGAGGCCTTGGAGTGCAGGTTCATAGCTCCTTGAAAGTGGAGTCACAGGTAGATGGGATAGTGAATAAGCCATTTGTTTTGCTTTCCTTTTTTGGTCAGAGAATTGACTGTAGGAATTGGGGTGTCATGTTGCGGTTGTATAGGTCGTTAGTTAGGCCACTTTTGGAATATTGTGTGCAATTCTGGTCTCCTTCCTATTGGAAGGAAGTTGTGATAATTGAAAGTGTTCCAAAAAAAATTTACAAGGAAGTTGCCAGGGTTGGAGGATTTGAGCTCTTGGGAGAGACTGATTCGGCTGGCGCTGTTTTCCCTGGAGTGGCTGAGATTGTGGGGTGATCTTATAGTGGTTTACAAAATTGAGGGGCATGGATAGGATAAATAGACAGTCTTCTCCCTGGAGTGGGGGAGTCCAGAACTAGAGGGTATAGGCTTAGGGTGAGAAGGAAAATTATAAAAGAGATGTAAGGAGTAACGTTTTTGTGCAGTGTGTATAGAATGAACTGCCGGAGGAGGTGGTGGAGTGTGGTACAATTGCAGAATTTAAAAGGCATCTGTATGGGTATATGAATAGAAAGGGTTTAAAAGGATATGGGACTAGATTAGGTTGAGATATCTGGTTGGCATGGACAAGTTGGACCGCAGGATTCATTTTCTGGGCTGTACAACTCTGACTCTTGGAGATAGTGTGCTGATTGGCTGAGTTTTTGCCATGGTAAAAACAGTGGGGAGATATAAGCCCCTCTAGTTTCTGGCTAATTGAGAATTTATACGATTTGAACGTATTTCTTTTATTTGTAGAGAACAGATTCTTGTGTATGAATGTATGGTATTTCTAGCAAGTATAAGTTAACCACTTTGAGCTCAAGTGATTTTCTTAAATTGTTCATTAATATGGCTATTTATGCACTCCGTTTTGCTATACCGTCACTTAACATGGAAACATGCTCTTCAGTCCAAATCATCCATGCCGACAAGGTTTCCCAAACTGAACTAGTCCTATTTGCCTGTGTTTGGCCCATATCGCTCTCAACTGGTCCTATTCATGTACCTGTCCAAATAGCTTTTACATGTTGTAATTGTAACTGCCTGTACCACCTCCACTGGCAATTCCTTCCACGCACCACCTCCACTGGCAACTCATTCTGTTTGTGTGAAAACATTATCCCTCAGGTCTCTCTTCTTTCCCTTCTCACTTCAAACCTATGCCACCTAGTTTTGGACTCACCCACCCTGGGGAAAAAAATCTTGGCGATTCACCTTAACTATTTTATAAATCTCTAAAAGGTGACCCCTCCATCTCCAACTCTTCAGGGAAATAGATCCAGCCTATCAAGCCTCCCCATATAACTCAAACTCTCCAGTCCCAGCAACAACTTTGTAATTTTTTTCCTGTACTCTTTTTAATTTAACAACATTCTTCCATATCATGGTGACCAGAATTGTATGCAATATTCTAAACCTGGCCTCATCAATGTCTTGTTCAGCTGAAATATAATGTTCAAATTCCTATACTTAATGCTCTGTCAATGAAGATAAGCGTGCCAAACACTGCCTTCACCATCCTGCCTACCTGCAAAGCCACTTTCAGGGAGCTATAAACCTGCATCCCTCAGTCCCTTTGTTGAACAACTCTCCCCAGGGCCCTACCATTGACTAGCGATTGAGAAGATTTGTAGCTCAGGTTGATGATATGTATGTCAGTTAGCTCGCTGAGCTGGAAAGTTTGTTTTCAGACATTTCTTCACTATACATGGTAACATCATCAGTGAAAGTTTCTGGTGAAGCGCCAGTGGTGTGTTGTCTTACCAAAATGAAAATCTTGTGTTTATCTAAACTCCATCTGCCACTTCTCATCCATTGTACCATCTCGTTGTACTCTTAAAAACCTTCACTGTCCACTATACCACCAATATTGGTGTCATCCTCAAACGTACTAACCATATACTCATCCAAATCATTGATATAAATGATGACTAACATAGGTCCCAGAACCAATTCTTGCGGGACACCACCTTCTACCATAACAATAGTTTCTCTTACTGTTAAACCAGTTTTATACCCCGTTGGCTGGCTCTCCCTGGATGCCATGTGATCTAATTTTACTAACTAGTCATGGGATTGCGTCTAATCGTAGGCAGTACATTTGGATTTTGCAAGCAGAGGATTGATGACTGATCTGTGTTCTGCCTGTTGTAATAAAAATGGAAGGACCAGAATATTTGGTTTACTTAGCTAATGGCTGTGATGTGTGACCTGTGTACCTGGTTTCTCACTGGCACTGAAATTAAATTGTGATATTATGTGGTCTTTTTGCACTAACAGACCATGCTCTTTGTTTTCAAACTGAACCCTATCTATTGTGTTCAGGTCAGTTTTTGAAGACTTGAAGAATTTTAATGAGCCAGTCAGTGGAGATATGAGTGTGAAGTGAGTTGTTGGGGGATTTGGTGGAGAAGATTGGAGATTATACTGTGTGGACGGGATTGAAGTGGGTGGGATGGTAAGTTTAGCTTTGCTCTATATATTGACCTGCGCCAGAAATGAATTGGGGACAGCAGAAGAGTTAAGCGTTAGGTAACTGTTGCAAAGCCATAAATGCACTATTTCTGGGAGGGGTTTGGGCACTGCAAATCTGCCTGTCTGAGAATTGTGTTCTGGGCAATTACTTTCCATTTTTGTGGGTAAGAATTTCTAAAGGTTCCTGATGCACAGTAGTGGTGGACATCAGGATCCACTGCTGTTGGCACTGGATGATCCAGCCGATATTGTCAAGTTGTTTATGATAATGTCTTTTAATATATTGTTTCTGATAGTTCCACTATGCGTTCTCTCCAGTGCTAATTTTTTTTTGTTCAGGTTGGATGTTGCTAATCATATATCTAATTAAATTTATTACTGCAGTGATGCAAGTTCAAAGATTTTGTAAGATGCAGAAATTGATATTGCAAGCAGAACTGCCTATCTGCATTGCATCAAACATCTGTGTTTTATGCATGTGTTGTGTACCAATTATCAAATAAATTGGATTTATGCCAGCTGTTTTGAAGATGCCGAATATTCAGAAAAATAAATTAATCCTGCAAAATAAACTTGTTTCTTTTGTTACAAGAAATGCTAACACAACTGTGTAGTCAGAAATTGTTTTATAATGCTTACTAAATGATGCATTCACTTAAAACATAGCTTTGGGTAATCCAAGATTGCATCCTGGACGACAAGCAATCATTGAGGTTGTCTTGTGAGCAACTATAGAAGCAATTTATTTGCAGTTTTATTATGTCTGTTTCCCATGTCAGTAACATCTACCTTGGGGCACGGGGAGGCAACTTGCTTTTTGTCTTGGGGAAACCTAGTGAAATTATACAGAGGACTACCCAGATTATATGATGCAATGAACGAATTTAAGTCTTTTAGACATAAAGTTGTTAATTCTGCAACAAATGTTGGAAAATGCTGCATAATCAAGTTTTTTTTTATTGTGTCTTGGTTGGTTTCCAACTGCACAGCTATATTAGTGCTCCTTGCTGATCTGAATAACTGTAAAATAAATCCTGTTAGTGTAGTGAAAAATAGCCTATGGCTAAGAAGCCCTGGTGTTGAGACTAAGTTGAAAATTAACTGCACTGACAGGTCCGATATCTCAGTTGTGCTATAAAAGTGACATTCTGCTATACAGAGACAGAAGATGATAATTTTAAAAGAAATTTGGTTCCACTGATATGGATTGCATTTAATAAGAGGTGGCATAGTGTTGCCCATTGTCAAAGATGACCGAAAGATAGTCCTTTATTAGCGACTTTTCCTCCTAACAGACAGTGACAGGACATGCTTAAAGCAATTTTGCTTTTGTCTGTAACAAACAAAAAAAAATTGCCGTGACTCCCTGAATTCTGGAGCATTGATCTTGAATGCTTGCTGCTGGAGGAAATAAAGACGAGATCAGGCGCAGTATACTTGGCCATAAGTTTTCTACTGAAAGCATATCATGTTGCGTTATGAAACCGTCTTGCTTTTGCTAAGTCTTGTTGCTATTAAAGTGTCTTTCAGGGCACACAACATTTTAGAAGTAATGTTTATGCTATCTTCCTTGCAGCTAGAGCAGTCGCATTCCATGACGCAATTGTACATCTTTAAATACAGATTGCCACCTTTTTGCAGTTGCTTACAGCAAAGCAAATTTTAATATCTTTACAAATGGGCACTAACGGCCAAAACTGAAGCCAGAAGCAGTTAAACCAAACAGATGGAGCATTTGTTGCCGGCGATATTCTGTTAAGGATCGTATGAGAGAAGGAGATTACTTGCCCATGTCAAGTCCACACTGGTTCTTTCAAAGAACACTCCAATTAATCCCACTCCTCTCTCTTTCCCCATCTTTCTTTTTACTTTAAGTCTTTAATAATTTCCTAATGTTGGTTGCAAATACTATCCTATCAATCAAAATATTCCAAATGCGCACCACTCCGGTTCTCTTAGTTCTTCCTAGTGTTAGCTCTGGTTTTTTAACCAGCAGATGCCCTTGGTTATGTACCCTTCAGCCATTGGAACCCTTTGCACTTCATTTACTTTATCTAAACCATTTATGATTTTAAATACTTCTGTCAAATCTCCTCTTAGTCTTATCTGCTCAAAGGAGTACAACTGCAGCTTTTCTATTCTATCCACATAACCATAGTCTCTTATAAATATCCCTCTTTAAAGCTTGGTCTTCCTAAAACATGCTGTGCAGAATTGGCCACAATGCTCCACAATTTCCTGGGTTTTTTTTTGTAGTCTGTGCCCCCACTTATCGAGCCCAGGATTGTGTACACTTAAGTAACTGCTGCATTATTAATATGGAATGGCCTGACATCTGTATTCTTGAACCCCATTTCAAATTCTACAATTTAACGTGTATTGTCTCCCCATATTCTTTCTAAAATGTATCACCTGTCCCTTTGATGCTTTGAATTTCATCTGGCATGTGGTCACCCATTCCATCAGTCAATCTGTGTCTTGTTTATGTTTATTGCTGTCTTCCCCTCTATTATTATGCTTTCAAATTTTGTGTCCTCTGCAAGTGAGAGAATTGTGCTTGTACCCGCCATGTCCAAATTATCAAGATGCACCAGAAATAGAAGTGATTCCCCTCATGAACTCTTAAATGTTCTTTGGTATACTTCCCAAAAAAGATGATATTTTTCCATAAGAGCAAGGAGCAGGAGTAGGCAATTCAGCCCCTCTTGTCTACTCTGCCATTTAATATGGTCATGGCTAATCTTATCTCTGTCTCAACTCCACTTTCATGCCCACTTTTCATAACCCTTTAACCCATTACTAATTAATAAATCTGTCTATCTGCTCCTTAAATTTACTCGATGTCCCAGTATCTACCACAATCTGGGGTGGCGGATTCCACAGACGCACAACCCTTTGAGAAAAGTAATTTCTCCTCATATCTGTTTTAGATCTGCTACTCCTTAACTGTTTCTTCTGTGTTTTGGATGTTATCACTCTGTGGCACTATGCTCTTTTAAGTTTTTGAGGGCAAGTTTTAAAAAAAATGGTAGAGAGCTAAATTGTGGCACCCAAAGTCAATCCAAGAAGGTGGGAGGAAAGGAAAAGATGAAGCAAAACATGATACAATGCTATGAAGTAGAGTGTGTAACTTGCAGAAAAGGAGTCAATTAGACCACTGAGGGAGGGAGAGAGCAAATCAGGAAAATAGTGCAGAAGTGAATCAGGAAGCACAGAAAAGTGAGAAAGGAATTGGAAAAGATAGAAATAAAGGAAAGTTGAAGAGCTAAAGGAGAAGGGAAGAGACCCATTAAGGGATGACAAGGGAGTAAATAAGATAAATAGGATGGAACCAATTTTCGTACGTATTCTAAGTTGAGGGAGCTTTGTTTATAAATATCCCATATGAGCTCCTATAGTATAAAGCAAGGGTGGAAGAAAAAACAATTGGTGTGAGTGGTGCTAGAAACTGGAAGTGTTACAGTTCGTCAAATGACAAGTTTCCTTGATTAAATAAAATAGATGAGATTTGGGAACCGTTTGCTACAGTGGAAACACAACTTTAGAACTTCATGCAGACTGCAAGTAATGCCCTATTTTTCCAGTGTTATTAACTAGACCCCCTTTAAAATATTTTTAACGTAACCTAAATATAACTTTTCTTATTTTAAAGGTAGATGTGAAATGCTGTGTTCCAGGTGCGATGTGACTGGTCAACCTACTTGACATTAAGCAAAACACAATTTATTGAAGTGCTATAATTCACGTACAAACAAAAGGAAGAGGAATTCAGAGTAACAACAATTGGAAAATTTAACTGAATGATAGATACAGTAACTGCTACTAATTGTTCCAATATAGTAACATCCCATAAACACGCGCTTGACAAAAGGACAAATTCAGACAGATTATTACATGCAGTTCTCCAATCCAGAAGGAAAAAAAACAAGAAAATTCAGAGAAAATAGCAGCCAAGAGACATTGACTGCAGCTTCCAATACTTTTGAGACCCCAAAGCCTTCTGCTTAAAGCTAAACCTAAAAATGGTTTTAAAAGCTAGAAAGTCTGAGAGAGCTGGCCACCCCCAGGCTGCTTCCGTTGTTTCAACTTTTTTAAAAAAAAGTTCCAAAGCCCCTCTAATTGTTTACTTGCTTAGAGATAACTTGGCACCTTTGTCTTACAACCCCTCTTCAAAAGAAAGGAACAAATAGCATCTTAAAGTGACAGCATTGTCACAGCAGCATGCTGAAATGTCAGGAGGCTGTATTTGTTTGAAAAAAGGACCCTTTATGTTGTTGGTCATTTAAAATTGCTGTGCACCTAATTTGATGAATGTATTGAACCTTGTCAAGCAAGACACTTGTAAAAATGATCAATTTTTCAGTCTGTTACAATGGAACTCAACTGGGTAAGATCCAAGATGAAGACTGAATTATACACTAACTCGTACACCCCTGAACCTTTTGATTTCATGGGATGTGACATTTTTTGGCTTTGAAAGCAAGCAACTCTATTGCTAATTTTCATCAGCTGAGATTGAGCTGCAGTGATAGTTTCTGAACGTCCATTATCTGATACAGGATGAAAGAAGCACTTGGATCACATCCATTACAGGGTGGTGTCAGATTACAGTCCACCCAGACAATCACATAGACTGAGGTTAAACTGGAATGAAAGTTTCATTGTGAAAATATAGAAGGCATTAATCTCCAGTTGAAATTAAGCATTTAATTAAAACTCCATCAAACAGATATATTTGTTGGGTTAAACTGAAGAAGCAATTTGTCAGTGTAAGGTTATGGCTTGTTAAGAACCAGTGTCCATCATGTGGATGAGCTTTTAAGAAGTTGCATTACATGGAAGTTTGTTCAGTGTCTAACCAACTATTAGACTCAGGATTGAGTGAATTTATAGCAACGTTTCTCCAATCCATCTACTCCTTGATGAGACACTGGTGACAATTTATTGGTAAGAATGAAACAGTATCTTCCATTTTAATTTAAGGATCCCACAACGCCAAGGCATCTCCAAGTATTCCATAGCTAACTAATTGTTATAATGTACAGTAGTTTCCCCCCCCACCTCAGTACCCGTGGGGGATACATTCCAAGGCCTACCGCGGAAACCCCAAACTGTGGATTGTCATGAACTCATTGGGAAATTTGCCTTCACAGCAGCTCCTGATCTCTGGCCCTGGACTATTCCCTGTAACATGTTCGGGCTGCGGTAAACCATGGGTAACTGTGAAACTGTGGTAAACGCACCCACAGGTATGGCAGTTGGTCTGTAGTCACTATTGTTAGATAAACAGGGATAATAATTGCTTTGTATGTAATGTGGCTGGCAATCAAATGTACGATAAATGATCACGTGAAAAGTCAACATTGATAACAATGGCAAAACTATTTTTGTGTTTCAAATATTTTGCATCTCTAGAGTTCTGTTTTAATGAGTAAGACAGCACCTCCAACTGAATTTTTCTGAGCTGCAATTAACTGGAGAATTAAATACCTCCCTTTGTTTAACAATAATAGAAATTGCTGGAAAAGCTCAGCAATTCTGTCAACATCTGTGGAGAGAAATCAAAATTGATGTTTCTGGTCGTGACTTTTCCTCAGAACTTTAGTTATATTCTTGCCGGTCATCAATCACCAGATATTTCAAAGGCTGTCTTTGTTTTAAAAGATGTTCAAAGACCTCAATGTGTGAATTCTGCAAGAAAACTAAAACAAAAAGTGGGAATATTTAGCTATTCAACATGAACTGAATAACCTGCATCATTAACTCTGTTATTCTCCATAGGTGCTGCCCGACCTCATGAGTGTTTCTGGCCTTTTCTGCTTTCTTATAGAATTTCAGCCTTTTCTGTCTGTCTTGAGGCTTCCAGCTTTCATATTCTTGACTGTTAATATAACGGGATTCATTGGGAATGGCCACTTTATAGATGAGCATAGGGAATGGCTGGAATTTATCATTTTGATTGTGTATATATTGTGATTTCCTATGGGTTTGATCAGTGAATTAGTGAGTATGCTAATTCTTTGACATATATTATCCATAGAGGAACTTGCAGAAAGCACTACCAGATTTTTAGTTGGATGCTGAGCCCGATTTTCTTCCCATTAATTTTAACAAAGCTTGTGAATTGAGGGCAGCTGGTAAATCTGAAATGAAAATCCCATTATTGATGGCTTTGCTAAATTGTGAGAGAGGGATTCAAACCCCACTAAAGCAAATTGTGGAATTTGAATTGAATGTATGTCTACAATACAAAGCTAGCCAAATGATGACCATGTAACCACACTCAATTATCACTAAAACCCAGCTGTTTCCCTACCCTCTATTAGGGATGGAAATCTGCCATCCTCTCTCAGTCTGACCTACTTGTGACTCCAGACAAACAGCAATTTGATTCCTGACTTTGGGGTGATGAGAGATGGTAAATAAATGTTGGTCCATCCAGCAACACCTACATCTCCCGAATGAATTTTTTAAAAATCTTGAACAATTCAACATTAAATAAATATAAAATCAGTTTTTCAGGGACAGTGGAATTGGTCAGCAGCAATGATGAAATTTGTAATTCATTTAAAATCCAATTACATTTATTGAGCAAAATGTAACTTTTTTTGGTTTGTTTTTTCAGCAAATAGAGCAATGTTTGACCAGTTTTTAGTATGTTATGCTAGATTTAATTGGGCTGAGGTGGGGGGAGGGAGTGGAGGTTGGGGCAGCTTCACCAGTTCAGTAATGCCTAGGGTGGCCAATGGGAAAATAAGAATATCATTTAACAGACTGCCTGCTTTAGGGGAAAGACATACTGAAACGATGCATCACAGGACGCAAGCCTGTAATTAAAAATTGTACCAGAGTTTATGTCTTACAGTATAATGGCTTAACTTATAGTGAAAATCATTGAGAACACCAAACTCATTTGTAATACATTCTTGACTAATCATTGTCATTGGACACTTGTATTTTATGACCTTATTTAAGGTGCAGGGCGTCTCAAATTATTATTCCCTCAATTATAGTATAACTGACATGCAGCCATTATTGACACTGGACACACCAGCTAAAAACTGGTCTGATAGCCATAATGGATTCGTGGCTTCAGGATGACAAGGATTGGTCCTGAATATGGGTATTCGTTTATAACATTCATGAAAATTAGGAAGCTATGTAGAAGTGGAAGAGTATCACTGTTAATTAAGAATGGCATTTGTGCAATAGTCAGAGATGACCTTAGTTGAGATGAGGATGTGGAATCAGTTTTGGATGGACAGGAAGAATAGTACAGTAAAGAAGTCACTCCATATCCAGCCCAACCCTGTCTAAATGTTTCTGAAATGATGAAATTGTACTCGCTTCCACCTCTACCTCAGGCACTCACCACCCTCACCTTCTGGACTGTTTTGTTTGTATCTCTCCCCTCTCACCTTAATTAAACCTGTGCTTTCAAGTTTTAGTTGGAATGGTCTATTGATTTCCTAATAATTAAACACAATATGGGACAAAGTATACAAGTAGTATTTGGTGCTTGTAAGAATGAGGCAGCAATGATCATAGATGTCTCTAATCTGTAAATAAACTGGAAAACTCAGCTTGACAGTAGTAGCCTGGATGAGGCATATATAGAAAGCTTTTGAGAGAGTTACTTAGAGAAGCAAATATTGGTGTCAGCCAGGGAGCAGTTTATATTTGAGTTAGTGTTGACTAATGTGGCAGGATGAATTAATGACTTGAGTTGTTCTTAGTAAAGAAATTGAAGGGTATGGTGAGAGGGCTGGTAAGTCGAGCTGAGATCACAAAAAAAAATCAGTCATGATCTTATTGAATGGCAGAATGGACTCGAAGGGCCAGATGGCTTACTCCTACTCCTACTCCCATTTCTTATGTTTTGTAGTTAAGGCACCCTAGATGATTGAAGTTTAACTGGAGAAGATTGAACTGGAGAAGACTGGGTCTAAGACAAGTCTTTTAAAACCAAAGAAGGGTGCCTATGTGAGCATGAAAACTGAGTTGGCTGAAGTGAACTGGCATACTGAGCTAGGGGGAATTGATCATGAAGAGGCAATGACAGAATGGCTAACCAACCTTAAGGGCATTTAAATGGTCATTGGATAGGCATATGGGCGAGAATGGAATAGTGTAGGTTAGATGGGCTTCGGATTGGTTTCCCAAGTTGGTGCAACATGGAGGATCAAAGGTCCTGTACTGCGCTGTAATGTTCTATGTTCTTTCGAGGACTTCAGCATGAAAACAGGCCCTTTGGCCCAACTTCGCCATTCTGCCCAATTTAAACTAATCCCATTTGCCTGTGTTTGGTCCATGTCCCTCCATACCCAGCCCGTCTGTGTACCTGTCTAAATGTTTCATAAATGGTGAAATTGTACTCTCTTCCATCAGTACCTCTGGCAGCTTGTTTTAGACACCCACCACCCTCTGTGTGGAAAAAAAATGACCTTCTGGACTGTTTGCCTCTCACCTTAAAACTTGTACTCTCCAGTTTTAGACTCCCCTGGCATGGGGAAAAGCTGTCAGCTATCTACCTTATCTATGCCTCATGATTTTACATACCCCTATAGATTCACCCATCAGTCTTTGATATTCATGGGGAAAAAACTACCAACGTATCCAACCTTTCCTTATAACCCAAACCTTCCAGTCTAAGTAGCATCCTGGTAAATCTTTTCTTCAGTCTTTCTAGTTTAATAATATCCTTGCTTTGTCGGGTGACCAGAACTGCATTCAGTACTCCAAATGTGGCCTCACCAATGTCTTGTACAGCTGCAGCAAGACGACCCAATTCCTACACTCAGTGCTCTGACCAATAAAAGCGAGCATGCTAAAAGCTGTCTTCACCACCCTGTCACTCCACTTTCAAGGAACTATGAACCTGTACCCCTAGATCACTTTGTTCTATAACAGTCCCCAGGATCCTACCATTGACTGTGCAAGTCCTATTCTGGTTTGCCTTATCAAACTGCAACACCATGCATTTACCTAAATCAAACTCCAACTGCCGTTCCTCAGCTCAAGATCTCACTGAATTCATAGATAAATGTCTTCACTGTCCACTATGCTACCAATTTTGGTGTCATCCACAAACATACTAACTATATCTTCTAAATTCTCATCCAAATCATTTATATAAATGATGAATAACAGTGGACCCAGCACTGATCCCGATGGCATACCACTGGTTGCAGGCCTCTAGTCGGAAAAACAACCCCTGTTTTCTACCCTCTGACCTCTACTGTCAATTAGCTAGCTTTATCTGGATCCCTTGAGATTTAAACTTACTCAGTAGTCTACCATGCTGTACCTTGTCAAAGGCCTGTAAACTGTCTACCGTACTGTCTTCATCTATTTTCTTGGTCACCCTTTCCAAAAGAAACTCAAAACAAATTCATGTGACATGATTTCCCATGCTGACCAACTCAAATGAGTCTTTGCCTCTCCAAATGGCAGTAGATACCGTTGCCCAGAATCCTATCTAATGGCTTGCCCATCATTGACATTAGGCTCACTAGTCCGTAGTTCCCAAATAAATAATAGCAAAACAATAACCACCCTCTAATCTTTGGGCACTTTACCTGTGGCTGTTGATGATACAAATTTCTCTGCTAGGGGCCTTGCATTTTCCTCCTGAGCTTCCCACAAAGTCCTAGCATACACTTCAACTTTTCTGGGGATTTATCCACCTTTAATGCATTTTAAGAATTCCAGTACCACTTCTTCTATAGTGTGGGGTGAAAAGAAAGAAAAGGAGTAAATGAAGTGACTGTTCATCCTTTCGAGAGTGAGAATAGGGAGTTAAGTTCCATTGGACTGACAAGTAGCAAATATAGCCTCTATTAACCAGCGTGGTTTCATCAAAAGGGGATTATGTTCAATGAATTTATTGGAGCTCTTTGAAGAAGTATTGTGGTATCTGTATAAAGGGAAACCTGTGGACTACTCTATTTCAATTTCCAAGATCCCTGTGGCACTCGACTAGTTACAGGTTGCCATGCTCAAAATGCCCATGTTATCTCAACTCGCTCTCTCCTATTAGTTAGCCAACTATCTAATTGTACTAATAAACTACCTCTAAAACCACAAACTCTCTTCTGAGTAGGCTAAGGTGTGATACCTTGTCAAATCCTCCAAAAATCCAAATATGTTATAAACGTTGCTTCCCTTTTATCTATCCTGCTTGCTATTATCTCAAATAATACTAGTAAATTTGTCAGACATGATTTCACCTTTAAGGAGCCATGCTGATACTACTTGATCATATTATGCTTTTCTAAATGCTCTGTTATCACATCCTTTATAATAGGCTCAAGACTTGAGTATTTTCTCAATGACAGCGGTTAAACTAACTGGCCACTACTTAGTTCTTTCTCTCCTTCCCTTTTTAAAATAATAGGGTTGTGTCAGCAGTCTTCCAATTCTCTGGGATTTTTTCAGAGTTAAGGACTCTGGCAGATTACTACCAATGCGTTGCACTATCTCTGGAGTGACTTCCTTCTGCATCTTAAGATGCATCCCATCAGGCCCAGGGGACTTCACAGCCTATTAATTTTCCTAGCATGTTTCTCGAGTGATTGTTGTACTGTATTTGTTTCATCTTGATTATTTGGTAATTTTGGAATGCTATCCTTATGTTCAACTGTGAAGGCTGATGCAATATATTTATTCAACAACTCTTGCTGTTTCCTGGTTTCCCCCGTTCTGATTTCCCCCCCAGTTTGATTCTCTGAGGGACCTATCTCCGGTTTGGCTTTTTTTTTTCCTTTGTTTAAATATGTGAAGATGCTCTGGACATCATCTTGATATCACTTGCCCATTTACCCTCAGAGTTAACTTCCCCCTTTTTAAAATTTTTTTGGTCATCTTTTCGTGGTTTTGAAAATGTTCCCAAACCTCTGGCCTACCATCAATCTCTACCAGATCAATCATGCTATCCTTAACTACCATGGTGAGCCCTGGTTGGATTATCCCCTTCCGAGATTCTTTCTTTATGCACTGGGATATATCTTTACTGAGAGCCATGCATTGTTTTCTTAAATATCTGCCATTATTCCTCAACTGTCTTTGCTGCTAAAGACCTTTCCCAGTCCACTCTAGCCCGTTCTGCCTGCATTTCTTTTCAAAATCACCCATATTGAAGCTTAGAACAGTTGTTTCTGATGCAATTTCCTTTTTCTCAAAGTGAATGCTAAATTCTCCCGAGTTATGGTTGCTGTTTTCTCGGGGATCTTTTACTCTGACATATTTTATTAAAGCTACATCGGCATACATCACCAGATCCAAAACAGTCTGAGGGCTGGTTTGATCCACAAGAAATTGTTCTTGGAAATTGTCCTGAGTGCACTCTATGAATTATTACTCAAAGCTACCTCAACCAATGCGACTGTCAATCTTCATGCCGATCAGTCATCTTTGATCAATGTTCTGCCTTTGTTAGATGTCCTCATTATATCTTGATTTATTCTCTGTCTCATTGTATAGCTATTGTTAAGTGGCCTCCTCCTACCAATGTCGTCTTTCCCTTTGAATTTCTTACCTTGCCCATATGGATTCAATGTCTTCCGATCCAAGCTAATTTCTTGTTGTACTTATTCCAACCCATACGGACAATGTCACTACACTACCCTTTCCTTCCTGTCTATTGTTTTGAAAAATCCCAAATCTTAAATATTTAGTTCCCAGCTTTGATCTACTTGAAAGCACATCTTCGTAATTGCTACAAGTTCATACCCATTAGCTTGTATTTGTGCCGTTAATTAATTTTGTTCTCAATACTACGCACACTCAAGTAAAGAACTATTACTTTTGCCTTTTTACCATGTTTACCATACTCTTTGACCCTATTTACTGTGATTTACTATTTTTCATGCTGTCCCATCCTGTTCCACTCGATGATGTCAGATCAGCCATGGTATCATTGAATGGTGGAAGAAGATTTTTTTTAAAGATTCCCTACAGTGTGGAAACAGGCCCTTCGGCCCAACAAGTCCACACCGATTCTCTGAAGAGTAACCCATTTCCCTCTGACTAATGCACCTAACACTATGGGCAATTTAGCATGGCCAATCCATCTTACCTGCACATCTTTGGATTATGGGAGGAAACCGGAACACCCAGAGGAAACCCACGCAGAAACAGGGAGAATATGCAAACTCCACACAGACAGACAGTCACCAAAGGCAGGAATTGAACGGGCTAAATGACCTACTTCTGTTCCCATGTCATTGGAATAGTTGCCCTGTAATGCTGCTACGTCCTCCAGCTTTCTAAACCTACATTTCCCTTCTCCCAAAACCTTAGCCACCCCTAATTATTTTCTTTATCTCAACAGCCTTAGTTATTTGGTTCACCAGGACAATGATCCTAGCATGGTTCAAGGGACGCCCATCTCATCAGAATAGCTGCCCTCTCTCCCCGTACTGGTGCCATTGCCCCATGAACTGAAACCCTCTCCACTCACCAATCTCTGACCCACGCTTTTAACCCCTTGACTTTCGTTGTCATATGCCTGTTTGCTTGTAGCTCCGATAGTTATCAGAGATTATTACCTTAAAGGTTCTACTTTCTAATTTAGTTCCAAACTTCAAAGTCTTTCAGGGAAACCTCTTTTTTGCAAGGTTTCTGAAGGTTTGTAGCTCAGGTTGAGGTTTAGGGTGTAGCTTTGCTCGCTGAGCTGTAGGTTTGATATCCAGACGTTTCATTACCTGGCTAGGTAACATCATCAGTGGCGACCTCCAAGTGAAGCAAAGCTGTTGTCTCCTGCTTTCTATTTATATGTTTGTCCTGGATGGGGCTCCTGGGGTTTGTGGTGATGTCATTTTCTGTTCGTTTTCTGAGTGGTTGATAGATGGTAGCTAGATCTATGTGTTTGTTTATGGCATTGCGGTTGGAGTGCCAGGCCTCTAGGAATTCTCTGGCATGTCTTTGTTTAGCCTGTCCCAGGATAGATGTCCCAGTCGAATTGGTGTTTTTTTCATCCGTGTATAGGGCTATGAGGAAGAGGGGGTCGTGTCTTTTTGTGGCTAGCTGGTGTTCATGTATCCTGGTGGCTACCTTTCTTCCTGTTTGTTCTACGAAGTGTTTGTGGCAGTCCTTGCATGGAATTTTGTGGATGACGTTGGTTTTGTCCATGAGTTGTACTGGGTCTTTTAAGTTTGTTAGTTTTTGTTTGAGAGTGTTGGTGGGTTTGCGTGCGACTAGGATTCCGAGGGGCCTTAATAGTCTGGCTGTCGTTTCTGAAACTTCTTTGTATGGTAAGGTGGTTAGGGTTTCTGGCTGTGTTTGGTCTGCTTGTCGTGGTTTGTTCTTGAGGAATCTGCGGACTGTATTTGTTGAGTATTCGTTCTTCTCGAATATGTTGTATATGTGGTTCTCCTCTGTTTTCCGGGACATCCAGGACAAACATATAAATAGAAAGCAGGAGACAACAGCTTCGCTTCACTTGGAGGTCACCACTGATGATGTTACCTAGCCAGGTAATGAAACGTCTGAATATCAAACCTACAGCTCAGCGAGCAAAGCTACACCCTTAAACGTCAACCTGAGCTGCAAACCTTCACAAACCTTGCAAAAACCTATGGGCGCAACACGCTACAACTTGCCCGAAGATGGCAAAGGAATGCCATCTGAGAGAGTTCCATCCGTGAACAACTGTACTTCCTGCATGAATGTTTGAGAAAACAGGTACTGCCAAAATGTCTCCAATACAAACCGCCAATAAAAACACCTCAAGCCAGAAGTTTAACAGAACAAAATGGCCGCAGAATGCTCTGAGAACTAATCAATGACGCCCACCACAGACTCCGAAAATACAACCGGGAAATTGTGCGCCAAAAACCGTTATTCAAACAAGCAACAAATCAAGAATAGACAGACGTGGTAGAATGAGCCATAAACACCAAACAACGACAAACACAGATTAAGAAAAATTGGGACCTGAAGAAAAAAACTTGACAAACTCACAAACAAAGACAAAACCGACAACACAGGGGCATGGATAAAGAACTTATCAGACCGGACCCTATCAGACACAAAAAAAGCGGCACGAGTAAAAGGACTAAACTTCAATTACCAGGATGCTGACAAGAAGGATTTCCTAGTGGCATTGGAAACCACATTGAAGGACAACAAACTCACGGAAGAAACACAACAAATGATCAGACAGATGGTTGCACCTACTCTGAGCCGACAGAGGGAAGGAAACAAACTGAACACACAAGAAAAAGCCCTAGAAAACCTCAAAAAAGACAAAAACATCGTTATATTACCTGCAGACAAGGATTGGCTCACAGTCATCCTGAACAGAAGGCACTACCTAGAGAAAGCCAATGCACTACTCGCAGACACCAACACCTACCAACAGGTGGTGCTAGACCCAACCCCATAACTAGGAAACAAAATTACCTATCTCCTAAGGAAATTACACAGTTCCGGACAATTAAGCAAGACGGAATTCCAAAAAATGCAACCAGATGGGACCAAAACCCCACAATTCTACGGACTATCAAAAATCCATAAACCAGGAGCTCCCCTCAGACCTATAGTCTCACTACCCGGAACACCAACTTAGACTGGCCAAAGAGCTACACGCAAGACTGAAATCCCGAGTAGAAGAGTCACAGCACTTCATCCACTCCACCCAGGAATTCCTAAAAATCATCAAAAACACCAAAATGGAGGAAGACAAAACAATGATCTCATTCGACGTAACAGCACTGTTCACCTCCATCAACATCGACCTGGCAAAGGAAACACTTACCACACTTTTTTCGAAGAGACCATCACACACACACACCCAACCACCATCAATCACATTAGCAATGAAAACATCATGAAGCTAGTGGACCTGTGCCTCACCACCCACTTCAGCTTCAACAACATAATCTACAAACAAACCAATGGCACACCCATAGGATCTCCACTATCAGGATTCATAGCAGAAATGGTAATGCAAAGACTAGAACAAACAGCCCTACCAACCATCAAACCAAAAATCTGGGTCCGCTACGTAGATGACACCTTTGTCATCACAAAACGAAACAAGATAGAAGAGACATTTATCATCAACAACACCCTCACAGGCATAAAGTTCACCAAGGAGAAAGAAACCGACAACAAACTCGCATTCCTGGATGGCACAGTCGAAAGAGAGGGCAACTGAAAACTACAAACATGCATATATAGAAAACCGACAAACACTGACCAAATACTTAACTACACCAGCAACCTTCCCAACACACACAAACGAAGCTGTATTAGAACACTATTCCAATGAGCCACCTCACATCGCAGCACAGACGAACTTCGGAAAACAGAGGAGAACCACCTATACAACGTATTCGAGAAGAATGGATACTCAACAAATACAGTCCGCAGATTCCTCAAGAACAAACCACGACAAGCAGACCAAACACAGCCAGAAACCCTAACCACCTTACCATACATCAAAGAAGTTTCAGAAATGACAGCCAGACTACTAAGACCCCTCGGAATCCTAGTAGCACGCAAACCCACCAACACTCTCAAACAAAAACTAACAAACTTAAAAGACCCAGTACAACTCATGGACAAAACCAACGTCATCCACAAAATTCCATGCAAGAACTGCCACAAACACTTCGTAGGACAAACAGGAAGAAAGTTAGCCACCAGGATACATGAACACCAGCTAGCCACAAAAAGACACGACCCTCTCTCCCCCGTAGCCCTACATACGGATGAAAAAACCACCAATTAGACTGGGACAACACATCTATCCTGGGACAGGCTAAGCAAAGACATGCCAGAGAATTCCTAGAGGCCTGGCACTCCAACCGCAATGCCATAAACAAACACATAGATCTAGGTACCATCTATCAACCCCTCAGAAGACGAACAGGAAATGACATCACCACAAACCCCAGGAGCCCCATCCAGGACAAACATATAAATAGAAAGCAGGAGACAACAGCTTTGCTTCACTTGGAGGTCGCCACTGATGCTCCTAGCCAGGTAATGAAACATCTGGATATCAAACCTCCAGCTCAGCGAGCAAACCTACACCCTAAACCTCTTTTCTAGTTCAACCACTGTCATTGATGCAAATGTGGACAAAATCTATTATACTGCGCCTCTCCCCCTCCAAGTTCTTCTCCAGCCCCAAGGGGGATGTCTTTAACCCTTTTACTGGGAGTGCAGCACAGCCTTTGGGACTCATGCTCATGGCTGCAGAAAATAGCATCCAACCCTCTAATTTGATTTTAACAAGTCGATTGTGATTATATTTGGAGATTTTATTCAAGAATTTACAAGGTGCAATTTCTAATGTGAATTCTATTCCTTGACGAGTGTAGTTAGATATCACATCACTTCATTCAGACGTGCACCCTTCACTTTCAGAGATAAAGGTTTGATCAATTTATCAAATACAAAGTCCAGGGAAATCTGAGTTTCAGTACTGTTAAGAGTATAATGATCTGTTTGTTTTTGTTTCACGTTATCAAAGGATTGTGTTATTCCTTCATTGAATTTGCTTTCAAAAATAGAGGTTATTTACCTAAAAGGTTTTGGCTAAAGGAAATTTGTTGAACAAAGTAATACAAATGCAAATTAATTTTGATTGTACATTGAATGAACAGCTGTTTTTTCGAGATGATGAATTTGGCACATGTTATTTTATCTGACATTGCACTGACAAAGCATTGAACTAAATCATTGGCTTTTCTTGTCCCTAAACTACAGGAATAATTCAAGAAAATAGGAAGGTTGATTTGTATTATAATTACTACTCTAGTTTTGAAGCATTTATGAATAGATTATAATCATTTAACAATCTTCCTTTGTTCACCCGCTTTGAGTCTCTTAGTCTAAATCTGTTGGAAGTCTGCCAGTAATGGAATCTCTTCATCAATAATCTCAATGTTTGATTTGTGAACTGACTCCTTTCTGATATTTCAAGGCATTCCTTGTTTGTCCAATTTTTCCCCAGCAGCTTCATTTTTTTTCTTTTTTCTAACATCATGGTTATGCTGATTTGTGCTTCTCTAAGTGCAGAAACCTTTTCATATATTCTGAGGATCTGGGTTTGATGTGCACAGCAGGACAAACACCCACCTTGAATGTGTTGCTCCTTTGTGCTTAAGCATGTTCTCTCTATGCAAAAGCAAGTTTAGATGTTTGATGGTCAGTTTTAACCTGCTGTTAGCAGCCTGGGTTCTGAGTTAGAAGGCTAGGGACCCAGTCATGTGAAGACTTGAGTATGAAATCATGGTTGATCGGCTAATATATTGCTGAAGGATGGTGCTACACTGTCTGAGATGACCCATAAAGCTTATGCTGGTCTCTCCTCTCGGGCAGATGTCAGAAGCCCCATGGTCAAGGAAGTCCTTTTGGTTTCCTAATCATTACCTCGTCCTTCTGAAATTCCACTGAAAAGAACCATCATTGACATCTATGTGATTTTGATGTACACCAATTGACTGCTCGGTTTTCCTGTATTCTAGTGTTGGTAAAATACAAATATATGGAATTGGATTATGAATTGTGTTGTGTTTGAATGCTTTAGGTATTTTTAACTGACCTCTTCAGACATATAATGACACCCCTTTGGGGCAGGTGGGACTTGAACCAGGGGCAGGTACATGACCACGACTTCAGAAGAGCCTGTGAAACGCAATATATATTTGCTGGCTCTTTAATTTCAGAAAAGACTTTGTTACCTTTGTCAGAGACGATAGCCAAGTGTAGAAATACGTTTTCATTCTTCAATCATAGCCAAAAATAAAATGAGATTGAGAATCCTGGCCTGCACAGAACTCCTGTAAGGCTGACGCACTGCATTATTGACAAGCTCCAGTCAGCTTACAAAAATCAACTCTGCATACCAACAGGAGTTCAGTGGTGGAATGGATTGGCTCCTCAAACTTAGTTTCTCTGTTACTTTTCTTTTATCAACAATTTTTAGGAGGAGTAGGCGAGTGAGTTCTCAAGGATGACATTTAATGAAGCCACAGTCATAAAGTTGTACAACATGAAAACAGACCCTTTGGTCCAACTCATCCATGTCGACCAGATATCCTAAATTAAATTAATCAAATCCCATTTTACAGCATTTGGCCCATATCCCTCTAACCTTTCCTACTCATATACCCATTGAGATACCTTTTAAATGTTGTAATTGTGCCAGCCTCCATCACTTTGCCTGGCAGCTCACTCCGTGCACCCACCAGCCTGTGCATGAGAAAGTTGCCCTTTAGGTCCCTTTTATATCTTTCCCCTCTCACCTTAAACCTCTGCCCTCTAGTTTTGGACTCCTCTACCATTGGGAAAAGACCTTGTCTGTTTATCCTATCCATAATCCTCATGATTTTATAAACTTCTGTAAGGTCGCCCCTCAGTCCCTGACACTCCAGGGAAAACCAGTCCCAGCCTGTTCAGCCTCGAGTTCAAATCCTGACAACACCTTTGTAAATCATTCTGAACCATTTCAAGTTTCACAACATTCTTCCTATAGCAGGGAGACCAGAATTGAATTCCGTATTCCAAAAGTGACCTGACTAATGTATAGCCACAACATGACCTCAGAACTCATATACTCAATGCACTGACCAATAAAGGCAAGTATACCAAATGCCGCCTTCACTATCCTGTTTACCTGTGAGTCCACTTTCAAGGAACTATGAACCTGCATTCCAAGGTCTGTTTGTTTAGCAACACTCCCCAGGTCCTTGCCATTAAGTGTATAGGTCCTGCTCTGACTTGCCTTTCCAAAATGCAACATCTCATATTAATCTAAATTAAATTTAATCTGCCATTCTTCAGCTCATTGGCCATCTGATCAAGATCCTGTTGTACTCAGCTAACTTTCTTTGCCGTCACTACACCAGCAAATTCGATGTTATTGAAAAATGTACAGACCATACCTCCTATATTTACATCCATGTTTTAAAGTATCACTATTCTTTTTGGTGTGAATGCAACGCTGTGATAACCTTTCTGTTTAGGAAAGAAATTGATTTTTTTTTAGGTTTGTCATCGTTTCATTGTTCTTACATTTGCAACTAAAATTTCAGGTTTGAATCAAAGAAAAATGTATTCTGAGCCTTTGATCTTTCTGAAATTTCCAGAATTTTCCTAAGAATTCTGAACCTCCCTTTTCAATGTTGCTAGTTCCTGATGCTCTCAAAATGGTATTCAATTCTGAGATTGTATTGTAGCACTGGTGGAACATGGTAATCTTGTGGGTTTCAGAAACAACCCCACCCCCATAGCAACCATGTTACCAGTGAAATTGATCTATCATATCCCTGTTCCTATAAAACTTGCAATTTATAAAGTGTATCATAATGAAAATAAGCAAATGTATCAAATAAAGGCTGATAGTTTACAATTTGTGTGATGAAGAGCAAAGTAATGGAATTTGATGTCCAAACTTGCAGTAAAAATCCTTTAACACTATTTGATATTGGTTTTTCTTTACTCAACGCTCCATAAAGCAGTGGCACTGATGTTCTTTCCTCTTAATAGCCAATACAAAGGATGATCAGTTTGTTTTTAAAGATAATTTCTAACTGGCAGCTCTAGTCACATTCATTGAAGTTATGTGTATTTTTTTCAGCCAAACACTTGTTGATTTGTGCCTGGCATGTTATGTTTATCAATGTTGCTTTGATAATGTCGACTGATCTTTAACTCTATTGATGTGATTTTAATTTAGATGGTGATTTGGGCTATTCACAAAATTACACACTGGAACAGTAACAAACCTATTCACATGTAAAGGCTAGGAGATTTTATCATCGTTGAAATATTTTAAGAGTCTGGTACCCCATCATCAATTCTTTATTTATACATGAACTGAGCTTCATTATAGTACTGCCTCATATAGAGTCAGGCACCAGAATGTCGCAATCTCTTGACACTCACTGTTCTTTTATCAGCCAGGGCTCCCTGATTGGGCTGTTAATCTGGTCCAATCTGGGAGCTCATATTCTATGACACCTAGCTGGCTGACCTTGTTACAATGACTACAATACTGTCTAAGCCTTTAAAACTCCTCGAGCACTGCAAAATATTTTCATATTTCTCCAGCATGTGTTTCATTTCTAAAACTTATCATTGATTATACAGTTACAACAATTAAATGTTTTAAAATTCCTATTTACTGTTGAATCCAGTGCTTGACTTGGGGAAGTGATGGTTTAGTGGTATACCCATTCAAGAATCCTAGTGATGTTCTGGAGATTGGGGTTCAACCCATCAAGGGCACCAGCAGTTTGAATTCAGTAATCAAAATCTGGAATTAAAAATCAAATGATGGCCAAGTTTGCTGTCTAAAAATCCAATGTGTCTCCAGACTGTCAACAATATGATTTGACTCTTAACTGCCCTCTACAATGGTCTAACAAGTCATTTAAGTTTTAACAATCACTAGAATGTCTCAAAAAAATGAAAAACTTCCATCAAACCATCTGACCCAGGCACCGGTAAAGATTAAGGCAAACAAATCTGGTTGGCCTGACAAAGTCCTCCTTTCTAATGTCTGGGGGCTGGTGCCAAAATTGGGAGAACTGTGTCTCAAGTTCATCAGGCAAACGGCTAGATTCATACCTTACAGCCCATGTCCCAGATACCACTATCATCATCCCTGGATATGTCCTGTCTCACTGCACGACAGGCCAGAAATGAGACGTCTGATGGAATGCTCCCCATTTTCCTGGATGAATGCAGCTTCAGCAGCACTCAAGAAGGTTATGACTCTAAGACAAAGCAGATTGGCATAACATCTTCAAACATCCACTCCCTGCACCACTGATGTGTGTACCATTTGTAAGGTGCATTGCAGAAATACCCATAAATGAATGAAATAACAAGTTTCATGATTACTAAGCCCTTGAGCAGGTATTCTGTTTGGGTTACTTGTGCTTTTTATTGAGAAACTAATGTTAAAATTGAATTTTAAATATTAGATTTTACTAATGAGTCATGACCAAGAAGCTTAGCCTGGTGAAAAGTGACTAAAACAGGCCCCTTAGAAAGCATCTTTCAAACATGCTCATTTTTATCTCTAAGAACAAGAGCTGCAGATCCATGGGAATACCAACCCCTGCAAGTCACCTTCCAAGCCACCCACCATCCTGACTTGGAAATATATCATTGTCCTTTAATGCTGCTGTGTCAAAAACCTGCACTTTCCTCTTCCATGGTGTTGTGGATCTACCCATAATGCATGGACTGCAGCGGCTCGAGAGCCATTGAAAGGCAGTTGGGATGGGCAGTATATGCTGGCCTAGCCAGCGACTACTGTGCCTCATAAATGTATAAAAATACTCACATTCTATGATTAATAAGCCCTTCAGTAGGTCCTCTGTTTGGGTTGTTTGTCCTTTTGGTTAAGGAACTAATGTTAAAATTGAATTTTAAATGTTAGGTATCACAAATGAGTCATAACCAAGAAACTTAGCCTGGCAACAAATGACTGAAACAGGCTCTTTGGATTGAATCTGCCATTAAAGTGCTATGATGGTATTCTCATTAGGAAGTCATGCTGAGAAACTATGAATGTGGGGCAATGAATTTTTTTTTTGCGCTCTCATCGCACATTTCTGTGTTGTGAACTTGCTATTAATGTATTTCACCCCTGAGATGCAGAATTAGTCCCTTAATTTCCAGTTTTGCTTACTGCTTGAGGGATTTTGTTGCTATTATGGCAATCAAAATCTCTCTACAGATAAATTGCCTGCATAATTTCATGGGGGATATGAAGTTTCAGTGCCTGGTTTTAAATAATCTATAACAGTAAACCTTAGGGGGAAAATCTTTAATGTAACAATCACACTTATAATTTATCGCATTGTATATGTAATTTATTTCTACTGATAAAGGAGTTGTGTTGCAGCATGATTTATTTGCAAGCAAATCTCCAAGTACAGTAATTTGCTTCACCTATCTTCTCAGAATTATTCTTTGGCGGTTTTATGTATCAATATCAAACCTCTAATGAAGTTAAAATGTATTTTATTAGTTATATCCTTTTGTTGTTAATCCTTCTAGAATCCAATGTGTGATTTCTCCTCCCTCTCTCATCCAGCTAAAGAGAAATGCTATGTGAGGCCAGGCACTTCTATAGGGATATTGCTACCCATTTCTGTAGTCAGGTTGAATGTCAAAGCATGGAGCAGTTGAACTAAGTTTGCTGTAGATAATGTGTTATCTAAAAAGATTGACTGGATACAAGAGAGGGGAGAAATTGAAGAAGAGAATGTGTTGGTGCACTTTCTTTCAAGACATGACTGGTATTAACAAAAATTTCTTACAGTGAGATGAAGTATACTTGATTGCTATTAGTAATTGCTCGAAGAGCATAAGATTTGACATGCTACCTGCAGTGAAGGATAGCTAAAAAGACCTGAGCTGATGGATTTGGATTGGTTAAAGCATACCAGTGATTGAAGTGAAATCATTTGAAATTCACAGTTGATGATAGAAAATACGAGATGTCAGAGAAGCCATCTATTAAAGGGAATTTGAATTGGAAACTGAATCCCCTCCTGCTGCTTGGGCATTTTGATCACTTTGATTTATTAAACATTTATAACCACGTTCAGATGAAGTGGAATTAAAGTATTTAGTCTCTTGATGGTTATCCTGCAGAAACCTGCATCTTATATGAACCCATGTAGCACCATGAATGCTGTAGTTTAAATTGGGTGTATGATGACTAGGTTTACGCGTAAACCACACCAAGTGTCAATCTTAATAATTAGAGGATGAATCTTTTGGTATGGAAATAAGTCGCCATGTTCGATGTATATTCTCTTAGTACTAAGATGTCCATTAATTTTAAGAAGAGGTTCCTTTCGACTAATTATTGGATACATTATATTTCAACAAAACCTTCTATGAACAGTCTTATTTTAAATTGCAGGATTTAAACTGCAATGCATAAATGAAATACCTTTGTGGCAGTGTTTTTGATTGTTCTATGTGCAGGCAGACTAAGCCTAATGTTTAAGTTTCTTTTCCAATTGATTCCGATTAGATCATCAACGTTAAAGTCAGTACAGCTTGACACTCTTTTGAAGTAGCATGATACTTAACAGAAAATCTCAAACGATGCAAAAGATGGATGAGACAGAGTTCAAGGAGCAGTAATGTGAGGGTCCAGACCATCATTTCAAGCTGTCTCAGCTGGATGATGGATGTGTTGGTGGCAAGAAGCAATAACACTAGATGATGAAAGATTCATCTTTAGCCCTTCATTCTATTGCATACTATCACCTGTGTGTGCTCTACTGGCATAATGATTCCTGATTAGTTCAGATCAGAATTGCTGTATTTAAGCAGCAAGACAAGGGACAGCGGTGAGCAGAGCTCTGCTGCCACAGGCTGCTGTAGGCACCTGTTATGTGGGCAGGTAGCTCAGTACTTGTATGTTTAATTACCTAATATATTTATTCAATATCTTGTGAGCTATGCTAATAGGATACACACCTTGTTACTTTCTGAAGATGTCTTTGTGCAGGCTAGTAGGATTTTGACGCAGGAAGAAGCACAGCGCTATTCACAAAATTTGAAGGTGAAACACAAATATGCATATAACTCATTGACTACAGACGTTTAAACAGTTTCTGTTGTATTGTAACCATAACTTAGTACAATTTATTCATGTAACACATCAGAACGTTTCATATATATCATTGTATTTGTATCAAAGCAATCCCGGGATGCTCACTTTTACAGATATGTGTATGCAGTAACTTTGAAGTTAATTTTGCCCATTCTGCATGTTTTCCTAAGGTAAAGTCAGGGTGCAAGTCCTAAGCAGGAAACTATCCTATATATACCAAAATGGTTTCCAGTTAGCAAATTGTTATATTTAAACTTCTAATCGTCCCTATTTTTCAAGCTTTCACTAATCCAACAAAATTTGTATCTGAACTCCCATGTACCTAACCTCTTCAGCAGCATTGATTTGAATTACTGTACCATTGATTAACCATACATTTCCACTTTGAACTTATCCATCTCTCTATCTCTGTCTCTCCAATTAAGACACTCCTTAAAAGAGAACGGTTTGAACCAGCTTTTTATCATCAGCCAAATATTTGCTGAAGTGACTGTGTCAAATTTTGACAGATAATATTTTTTGTGAAGCAAATTTCAGTATTCACGATCAGTTTTGGTGAAAGGCAGAGGACAATAACGTAAAGATAAATTTAATCAATCTTGAGATATGTGGCATGAAGAAACTATATGTTTGAAAGCTGAATTGTTGCTCGCTCTGTTGGTCGAAACATGGTAAAGGGCATTCTTTTCGTGGGTTGAAAATGTATGTCTAATTTGAAGCCGGCCAGATCAACCTGTCATCAATGTTCTGAAAACATTGTTTTGCTAAAATGGTTTCGCTTTTTTTCCTGAATATTAAACTGTATCTGAGGGTCATTCTTCAATTGCCATGAGCCCTCTCTGACCTTACAAAATGGTTCTGTCTTATGTTCCTCTGTAAAATGTTTGTTTGCAGGAGTTTTAGCGTAAGGCGAGCATGTTTCAGTGTGAACGCTGAACTGTTGCAGAATTCAAGATTGAGAAACAGGAAGTGCTGGAAATCAAAACAATTAGCACTTCAAATCTATGACCTCCAGACGGTTCTTGGAAGAGTTAGAAATGCATTAGGTTTTAAGGAACAACATGGCAGGTGGGTAAAGAACAGAAGGAAAGGTCGGTAGTAAGGTTTAAGATGAGAGAAAGGGAGACAAATGGCAAATGAATTGTGGGGCAGAGCTAAATTTAGTGAGAATGGGACAAATAAAGAAAGGCCAGATGTATCATGAGGTGATGTAAATGGCTGCTGCCTGAAAGCAAAAGCAAAAGATCAAATTAATACCAAAAGCAAATCAAAGGAAAAATAACTAGGACATATCTTAAGGATTGAAATGATTCAGTTCATCAAGCTGCAAAATGTCTAATCCACAATTGAAGTGCTATTCCTTGAACAGTCTTTATTTCATTGAAATGCTTCAAGAGGTGAGGGAGAGATGCCATGAGAACAAGGAACCAACCTATTTCAGTAAGGAGTGTAGAAGGTGTAACACCACAAGTTAACTTGATGAACCTACAGCACACACAGATTAGATAGCAGAAACAGCATGCAATAGATCAAGCTTTATTGATCCCAGAACCAAGCTGTTAGGCAAGTCCTTTGCAGTTTTGTCGCATCCAGTACTCAGTGGTGGTGGACAACAACTGACTCGAGGAGGAGGCTCCATTTATATCTCCAGCCTCAATAAAGACGGCAGAAGTGAAGTGTTTATAGCCATCTTTGGCCAGAAATGCTAAACAGTCAATCAATCTTAGCCTCCTTCTGCGACTCCAGCATCACAATTTTCAGCCAATTCAATTCAAGTCATTCGATATCAAAAAACATTGTGTACATGAGATACAGCGAAGGTAATGGCCCGAGCAATGTCCTATCTGTGGTGTTGAAAACTTGTGGTTCCTGACTAACTGCAGCCGAAGATATTTTTCTGTACAGTTACAAATGTGATCATCTTGGTAAAGTGAAAATTTCTCAATATGATCCACAAAAAAGCAAGATAAATCCAATTTCATCAGTCTACTCGCAATCATTAGCAAAGAAATGGAAGATGTGTTGTCAACGATGCTGTTAAGTGACACCTTTTCAGCAATAATCTCAATTGATGCTAAGTTTGGATTCTGTAGAGACCACTTGACTCCTGACTTCATACAGTCTTGATGCAAAAAATGAACCCAAGAGCTCAATTACAGACATGAGCTAAGAACAAGTGCCCTTGCCTTCAAAGCAACATTTGACAGAGTGGCATTAAGGGACACTAACAAAAGTGAGTGGGAATTGGGGAAATCTCTTCACTAGTTGAAGTCATACCTAGTCTAAAGGCTGTGAATATTGGACGCAAATCATTTCCTACAATATTGCTGCAGGGGTCTTTGGTTTGTGTCCTTGGTCCAAACGTCTGTGGCTGGTTCATCAATAACCTTTCCTCAACCTTAAAGTCCAAGCTGGGATAGGTCATGGGTAGAGGTCAGTCCCATTCATTGGTGCCTGAAAGCAGCAGCCAACATTTAGGTTTGGATTGAAAAGTGGTGAGTAATATTCACAATCGATAAATGTCAGCTACAAGCAATCTTCACTTGGATAGACTGTAACCAAGGTCAAATTGTCATTCATTGGCATAACCATTGCTGAAACACTCCAATCACCAACATCGTAGGGAATTACTGTGTACATCGAACTGGAACAACTGTGTAACTGCTGTGATGACAAGAACAGGAAAGACACGGGAAATTACGCAGTGAGTAATTCATCTACTGACTTCCCAAAGCTCGTCTACCTTCTCCAAGACACCAGTCAAACATATAAAGGAATACACACTACTTGCTTGGACAACTCCCCAGTCAGGGTAAATATCTTCCCAGCATCTACTCTTTTAGGTTTCTAAGAATTCTTTATTACAGTGGTAAAGTAGAATTATGTTGGACACGCAATGTTTTCTCTGTCCACCTACTGAGCTTCTCCACTACTTCCGATTTTTTATTCTAGTTTGATGAACCACTTTGCACCAAAAGCTTATTTTCCAGTGACACATGATCCCAATTATTTGAGCAAAAGTTAAGCCACCTGAAAAATTTCTCAACTAATGGAAGTTATGCATTCCATTTTAAACTGATTTTAAAATCCACTGTTTATTTTAGTGAGTTTATGATCACAGTCACCTGACATAGAGAGTTGACAATTGCAGCAATTTGCGATAGCTTGAATTTGTTGCACAGCAGTTTTATTAGATTAGATTCCCTACAGTGTGGCAACAGGCCCTTCGGCCCAACAAGTCCACACCGACTCTCTGAAGAGTAATCCACCCAGACCCATTCCCTCATTTACCCCTGACTAATGCAGCTAACACTATGGGCAATTTAGCATCGCCAATTCATCTGACCTGCCCATCTTTTGGACTGTAGGAGGAAACCGGAGCACCTGGAGGAAACCCACACAGACACAGGGAGAATGTGCAAACTCCACACAGACAGTTGCCTGAGGTGGGAATCAAACCTGGGTCCCTGGTGCTGTGAGGCAACCATACAAATCCGTTTTGTATGTAATGGAGTAGAAGTAGTGCACTCCCATGTGTCAGATGTTTTGCAATCTTTTGTGGTAGTTCTTTGTGACAGCAACCTTTGTTCTTCTATCAAGTAGTTGTGGAGGACCTCCTTGTCTTCCTTCTTGAAGATGGTGGCTTTTCTCCCCACTCTTGTACTCCTCTCTTCCTATCTGTCCCTATTGATATGTTATTTTGGGGCTAACCATCTCTGGTATGTCAATTACCCATGAAAATCCTTGTGGCCAGTGACAGCTGCCTCATGATAGTGGATGACTGTTGTCCACTTATCCATCTTCACCTGAGGATTTGTTTGCCATTCTTTGTCTGAGCAAATACTACTTATTTTCAAAACTAGCAACCTGATGATAAATTATTGACACCTCTTCCAATGGATATCATGACCTCTTTTTTTTTATATAATGCTTCTCTTTTGTTTACTAAATGCTATATAGTAGTTTTGAGAAGTTAATTACTGCTGTTATAGCTGTTAAATGAAATCTCATGCTATACAGTAAATACTAGGAAAATTCCATTTTCAAGCGAAGCCAATTTCCAACAGTGAGTACGTGAATAAACTGTTTGACAGAAATGGTGTTTCCAAATTCAGCACTTTGGAAAGAAAAGAACTTCATTAAATTTTAAAGCATTGTGGTTAAATTAGTTGTTTTGTTTATCTTTATGTAATAGGATTGTTAACTTTCATGTATTGAAGTCATCTTTGAAAAATATCAAAATTAAAACATTTTGAAACATCCTTGAATTTGCAACTATTTTCTCACTAGGTGTCAATTAAACCTAGAGTTTTGCAGTCCTTCATTTTGTTTTACTGTTCCTTGAGGTTTAATTGATATCTGATAAGATATTGCTGCAAATTGAAAGAGGATTGTAAATGTTTGACCTGCAAGTTTTCATGCAAGATTTAATGCACGCTGGATGCTTTTAGGCAAACCTCATAAGATGCAGCACTTTCTTATATGTCTCAATAAATAGAGGCTCTTCAAATGTGGATGCTATGACAAAACATTTAGCTAAAATTTCCATATGCAGACCGTAGGGCAAATGAAGAGGTACTTAAGACTGTAAAAGCCAAAAGAGCTCTTTAAAAAGTGACATCTAGAAACAGAGATGTCAGAATTTCAGCTACTTGAACAGAAATGAAAGCCACAAAGATCTGTTGGAGAAGGCCAAGTGCAGGGCAGCAGAAAGAGAGGCTGAATTTAAGTGTCATTGGATACGATCACAGAGCAGTTGTAGATGAGATGAAGGGAATGGGGCGTGACACTAGGCAGATGAGCATGCAACACAAAAACAGCAGATATCTGAGCAGGACTAGCGACAAGCAGCAGTAGGAGCATAAAAATTACGTGGGTGATCTGAGGGGCATGGAGGATAGAAAGGGATAGAGATATCATGTGGGTATGTTGGGAGTGAGGGATGAGGTGTAGGGGGCCTTTATACATTGTTGAGAGTTAAAATACAGTACTGGTAAATTGAAGCAGGCTTTCTTACTGACCTGCTTCCACACACCTTCCAGCAAACGGGCACTGCCAGCAAGAGCATGAATATAAAAGCAAAACCGAATTGTGAAGTCACACATGGATCGGGGTACATTTTGCAAGCTGCTGAAGTGCCAAGGTCAGGGTTTTCTCTGAACAAAGGAAGATTCCGTTTCATGTCTCCAAGACCTAGTCTAATGTACATGCTGTTAAATGCCCTGCTTCAGCAAGTTATAGCCCATAACATTTACATGTTTGTTTTCTGAGGAGGGACTGCTATCCTTTTCAATTTTAAAAACTATAAGTTTATACTTTGACAGCATATATCACTGCATGATCAGAAGCAAAGCCAGTATTCTGGGCAATTATTTTGTGTGTGGCAGAATTTTCAACTAAGTTTTTTTCAGAACTGTGCTAGCTTTGAATCATGAAAGATAAGGTTCTGCAATGTAGGATCTGACACTTTATTCTGTATGCAGGGGTTTGCTTACACTTCCTATGTGAAAGTCATACCTTCCTTTCATTCCTTCACCCTAATGGGACTCGTGATGTCTTTAAGATTAAATGCTTTAGGCTGTGCAAAATGTATACAGTTTGGCTCTTGCTGTATGAACTGAGTTTATTCCTGTCATCTTGCATTTGTGTAGAGAAATAATTTCTCTGAGCTCAACTCTGACTTATTATCTTGGGACCATTTTGAAGAGATTTAAATTAACAATTAAAGCACATGACTTCGAGAGATATATCTGCACATATTTGGCTTCATGCATGTCTATTGTGTTAACTCATGAAAGATAGTTTTAATAGTGTTCCACAGTCATCAAGTGTTTGTACCAAATTGTTACATTATTATTTAGTTTCAGTGGAATTATTGTCAACATGTAGTGTATTTTACTATTCCCTGCAGGATAGAGAAGCAGAATTTGTCTCGTCCCAGGGTATCTCACTACTGCATTGAAATTTGCTAAGAGGACGTTTAAGATGAAATTATCTGGCTGTTGTATCCCAGAAGAATTTTATTATTATTCACGGGGCTATTGAACATTACCTATTTTATGAGAGGGTGATACTTGAAGAAATTAAACTTATTATTTAAAAGCATGTTTCATTGAACATTGCCGACATTGCACATGTTGGGTAGATTTTCAGAATTTCAATGACTTCTCTCAAATCAGCTTTGACTGTTGTGGATGCGCTAATGAGAGGACTAACCCTGAATGCACCTATTTGATGACTTTTGACTCAATGAGATGGTTTGATAAGTTACCTTTGCATAGCAGCCTGATTTTGCAACCTAGCATGTTTAAATATGTTTGTATCAAGTTCACGGATGAGATACTGTCATGTAAATGAATTTATGTTCCTAAGTGTGTGGTTAAAGGCCATGCTGTAATCTGACAGAATTAGTATGTCTTTATGGTGTATCATCTGTTCACATTTATTTGACTATCCAGTTTCAAAATTTCTATCAAAGATGGCTTTGAAATTTATAAAATCCCATATGTCAGCTTGACTTTTTTTCTGATTTATTCATGGGATGTAAATACAACTAGACAGGCCAGTATTTAAGGCATATCTTTGGTTGCTGCCAAAAGGATGGGGTGAGGTTCCTCCATGAGCTTGTGCAGTTTTTGAAGTGTAGGGGCATCTACAGTGGTGTTTGGAAAGTAATTCCACAACTTCATTGCAACGGCAGTATAGGAACAGCAATATAGTTCCAAATCAAGATGTTGTATGGATTAGAAGGAAACTCATAGGTGTGGTATTCCAATGTGTATCCTTGTGTTTGGCAATGGAGGTCATGGATTTGGAAGCTTTCAGAAGAGACTTGGTGAGTTACTGCAGCGCATCTTAAAAAGTGGACACACTTCTGTCATTCTGTGTTGCTGCTGAACATGATGGATGGGGTTGGGCTGCTTTGCTCTGGATTGTGTGAAACCTCCTACGTTGTTGTAGCTGCACTCATCCAGACAAGTGAGAAAATTCCATCACATTCCTGACTTGTGGTATTAGGTGGTGGACAGGCATAGGGAAGGCAGGAGGTGACTTAATCATTACAGAATTCCTGGCCCCTCTCCTGCCCTTGCAACCACACAGCATTTATATACTTAAATCCTGTCTCATTGGAAACATTATGAAGAACTGTCCAGAAGCAACTATTGGCGAGCTAGGCAGAAAGCTATTGTTTTTTCAGAAATAATCCGGTCTCGATAATTTGGCTTGTCTGTCGCATACTTGAAATGTTAGCACGTCTTTGCAAACTCTCATTGGAGTTTTTTTCCTTGTGACTGCATGCCCAGAGAAACTGACTTTGAGCTGCTTTCAACAAATGAAATATCTGTTTGTTCAGAAATGATGCTGACTCCTCAAGCTTTCAGAAATCTTCCCGTTAGAGACCCAGAAAAGATATACAGAGGAACCTTGATTATCTGGCATTTGTTTATCCAAATTTCAGATTATCTGGACAAGATCGCAAGAACCCGATGCTTGGCTGAACTGTGTTATCTGGCATTCGATTGTCCGAATATTTGATTATCCGAAAAAGGTGCTCCCCGCCCGTGTCATTTGGAAAATTGAACTTCCTCTGTATGCCACTTCTGTATTGATCCCTGCTTTCCATTTTCTGTTTTCACTGCATTATACATTTGATTGAGGTGATGAAAGAATGCATGGTGCTACTTGTCAATGTGATATTGAATCAAAAACATCAATTGAAATGTTAACCAAGATTCAATCTCCTATCATTTCAGGAAGAGTTTATATCGGAGGAAGTGTTGTACTGTAGGGTGCTTGTATTTATATTTCTATAAAATTAAATGAATTGTGGATAAATCACTGCTGGTGTTAGCCTGAACATACAACCTGACTGTGTGTGCAATTCTCTCTACCCTCACCAACATTCCATTTTATAACCAATCCAAAAATGTGATGAGGAGATCATCAAAATGTCCAGTGTATTACACTAAGCAAAATGAAACTCTGCTGATCATAGTCAATGGGGCCTGTTTATAGAAATTATGACTTTAATGTGAGCAACAGTATAGTGTTGAGAGAAAATTATGACAGAATTCAGGCTGCATTTGAATCCTAGAAATCAAAATTTGTTGAAGTCAGTAGAAAATATCAACTGAACATAATTAATTCCAACTGGAATTAACAGGCCACAACTAGTTTTAGCTACAACTTGGCGAGATAATATCCCCTGTTGTTCAGTTGATTGTAGCTGGAGCCATTTGAATCGAACTAGAACTTAGTGACTGTTATAACTAGATATTTGTGGAATAACTGGGCATGTTTGATATATATTAATGATTTTGGCTGACAGAAGTGAATGTACTATTGCCAGATTTGCTTATGAAGCAGAAATAAGTGGGCAAGCAAGGATGACACAAGGAGTCTACAGAAGGATATAGATAACTTAAGTGAGTGTTCAAAACTTGGCAGATGATGTATAATGTTGGAAAATAAGATTTTATCCAATTTAGCAGGAAGAATAGACAGGCTAATTATGTAAATACAGAAAGGTACAGTGCAGAGTTTTAGGGTTGCTACTGCATAAGTCACAAATAGTCTGCTTCCACCTTCAAAGGGTAATAGGGAAAGCAAATATAATCTTGGCTTTCATTTTAAAGGGAATGGAATATAGGGAGAGCTTGCTAACACTTCATAAAACACTGGTCAAACTTCACTTGGAATATTGTGAATGGTTTTGGCTGTCTTCTCTAAGATAGGAAATACTGGCATTGGAGGCAGCCTAGATCACTAGGCTGATCATGGTATGGAGGGATTTGTTTATGAGGAGAGGGTGAGTAGGGGTTAGGCTTTTAAAATTGGAGTTTAGGAGTTAGAAAGGAGACCTTCTTGAAACATACAAGTATCTTAGGGTGGCTTGACAGCGTGGATGTGGTGAGATTGTTTACTCTTGTGGGAGAGTCTAGGACCAGAGTCAGCCATCTCAGTGTAAGGAATTACCTATTTAAGACTGAGATGAGGAGGAATTTTGTCTCTTGGGGTAGTCAATCTGTGGAGCTCTTTTCCACAGAAGGTTGTCGAGGCTGAATCGTTAAGTGTATTCAAGGCTGAAATAGGCATAATTTTAATTGGTTAGGGATTCGAGGGTTATGGGGATTAGGCAGGAAAGTCAAATTGAGGATTATCAGATCAGTAAGATCTCATTGAATGGTAGAGTAGACTCGATTGCACAAATGGCCTACTTCTGCCCCTCTCTCTTATGGTCTTTGGTCTAAATCAGTTGATAACCTTGTTTGTTCTATCAAAACAAAAAAAAACTCAGCAAAATAAAACACCCCAAGGTATTTGTTAAATACCTTGTTAAATAAAGCATTGTTAAATAAAGTGTCTCAAAATTATGCAAGGACATATTGGAATGGATTACCAAAGGCTTGGCCACAATAATAAGTTTGAGGAAAATTGTGTGGAGAGGGTTAGAAAGGGAATTGTGGAATTTATGGCCTAAGCAGCTGAAGGTATTGCCACAAATAGTGGCACAGTTAAAATCAAGAATTCTGAAGATGCTGGAAGTAGATAAGCACAGATATCTGTCGTGGGGCTGGAGGCGATTATAGAGTTTGGCTGGTGAAATAACATTGAAGGATTTGAAAAACAGAATGAGAATATTAAAATCAAGACATTGGCTCCTGATTCAGCAATGTCAATGAGCAAACACATGGATGGTGAGTGAATGGGAATTGGTGCAAGACAGGAACAGCAGAGCTTTGGACAACCTTCAGGTTTCAGAAGGTAGAATGTGGGACACTATGTTGGGAAAGTAGAGTCCAGAGGCAACAATGGCATGAAATGAGAGTTTTGGGAGCAGATCAGTTGAGACGGGCACAGTATCAAACAATGCTATGTCTTAGGGATGACTTGAATATAGGAACAGAAGGTGACCATTCAGCCCATTTGAGCCTTCTCCACCACAAAATATAATCATGACTGATTTGACGTATCGTGCCGTTTACCCACATTCTCCCCATAACCCTTGATGCCACTGATCAAAAAAATTATCAAGCTCTGCTGTAAGTATACTCAAAGATTGAGCTTCCACAGTCGTCTTTGGTATTGAGTTCCAACAATTCACTACCCTATGACTAAAAGCAAATTTTTATCATCTCAGTCCTCATTGGCATCCCCCTTTAATTTTAAATTGAGATTCTCCCTATGTGGTTGGAAGTCTTTGGGTCAAAAGTGACATCAGAATTGCAAGCAGTCTGTCTTGGTTGATTGCCAGGGAGAGGATGAATTCGGAAGGTAGGGAATATAGTTTAGAGCAGTTTAAAACAATGTCTTCCTCAATTTAATTAGAAACTGTTTCTGTTCATCCATATTGGATATAGGGTAAGCAATCTGGTGATACAGCAGCAGTGGAAAAGTTGAGAGAGTTGCTGGTGTGTAGGTGTCTTCAGCATACATGTGAAAACAAAACCTTTATTTTTGAACTGTGTCCTGTTCATTGAAAAGCATAATGGACTTTGGCCAGTGACACATCCTTGAGAAATTCTGGTGGTAATGATACTGAAACAGGAAGAAAAACAATTGAGAGTGATTATTTGGCTATGATTTAATAGAGAAGAATGGAGAGCAGTCCAACCAACTGGACAATAGTGGCGAGGTAATGGAGCACGATGGTGTGACCATGTCAGAAACTGCCATTAGGTTGAGGTGGGGACGTTTGGCTTTGTCACAATCACTTGGAGAACATCATGACTTTGCTAAGAGGAGTTTTGACAATGAGGCATGAGAAGGACTGGAGGGAGTCAAATATACAGTTGTTGACAAAATGAATATTTGAAGTTGGATGAAGCGTCAATAATTTATTAGACAGTTTCCCAATGTTTCCATTCATTTAATTATCAAAATAGAGGAACATTGTGTGTGATGTCTTTTGAAATTTTCACACTATTCTTGATCAGCTCTATCATAGGGCACAATAAAAAAAAAATCACAAGTCTGTTAATGGGACTTATTTCATTAAGATTAATCCAGCTGAGTGATAATAAAAGCTCTATAAACTGGATGAATGCCCTGCTGAAAGAAAAAAAATATCAATATCTAATTATTACTGTTTGTTTTTGAAGCACATCTTAAAATTACAGCAAGTCCCTACTACTGTGAAATTGTTCCAGTGAGAACTTATCTTACACTTCAGTTGACTTGAGGAAGTGATCCATTTCTTAAAATTCAGGCTGACGTATTGAGTTGTCTTGCATGAATGATTGACGAAAAATGGCCTATAGCCTTTGGTGGTTAATGCTCTCGCCTACTAATGGACATGGATGATCTTTTGTAAATTGATCAAGGAAGTCTGAAGTCACACCTAATCATAAGCAATTTAATTATATTAAATGCTATGAAGGATTACTGTCTGGCATTCTGAGAGTTTAAACCCTGAATATTACTATGTAAAAGAGGCTTAGGATAACACAGAAGCTGTGACCATAAATAGCTAATTAAGGTATGCTGTGAAAAGAAGGATTAAGACTTGTTATGCATGAGCTAGGTATCTGTGCAAATCAAAAAAAAGCTAGCTGTAAAGTTTAATGTGATGTATTGAAGTTGCAGTTGTGTAAGCGAATATTTTGATTTACATTGGAACCTTCCCTTGAGCTATATGACAAAATTATAGTAAATAAATTAACCACTCACAGTTGGAAGGCTGTTATCAAAGGCAGTGCAAGTCACAGATAAGGCTACAGCATCTCAGTTACAATTTATTGACCCATGTTCAAAAGGATCACTGAGTTTGAAATAATATGTCCAGTATTTTGTGGCTTAAGCATTTTTCTCTTTTAGTTTATTTGATTAAATATTAACAGATTTAAATGAAAATGCTGTATTTTAGTCAGAAATTAATAGTTAGCAGTTGATCCAGTGCACTGGCACCATTTAGACGTCCAAATAAAAGCCAAATAGAATTTTCAAAATAATTCTTCTTGCTATTATCTGCAGTAAGCATATTTACTATATATGTAGGTTCTGACTGTTCCATTCAGCCACCCATAAATGAGAAAAGCCCTGGATATATGGCAATGCGAAGGAAGTACACGACCAGACATGCATCAAGATAAATGGTCCATATTCAGATGTATCTATTTCAGTGGCCAGCATTCAACAGATTTATTTTTCTAATCTATTTCTTGATATAAAATCTTGTCTTGAATATGTCTTAGTGCTTTAATAAAATTTTCCCCCTTTTCTTCGAGAAGAATGATGCTTAGAATTTGTCCATATGAATTTCTTTGCTTCCTGTTCTGTAATCTGTCTTAAACCCATGCATGCTGTGGTAGGACGCATAACTATCAGGTGTTTTGTGTCCTGATGGTCCTGTGACACTATTTGAAAGACAGTATAAGAGTTATCCGATTGAATTGGTCAACAATTGTTCCTCATTCAAAAGGACCAGAAAAACTTAATCTGAGCAGTTATTCATCGAGTTCCTTCACTATCACGGGGTCAGAGTCATAATTCTCGAATCTTAACTGCATTTTGGGAGTACTTTCACCACTTGAACTCTCAGGATTGAAGAAAAAGGCTCACCACCACTATTGCAAAGGCAATTAGAGATGGTTAATCAATGCTTACCTCCCTCAGAGTAGAGTTTTGAAAATACATAATTTATATTACTGAAAGCTCATTGTATAAATTAGCTGTGGATTCCTAGTGCACCGTAGTTTTACCAAAAGTCTGAGAATGAAGTGTTAAACTTTTACATGACACATGAAACAAACACAATCTTTGCTGACACAATATGTGTTTAGACTTTCACTCGCTGTATAAGTCAACTGCCCTCCTACCCCACCCCATTTTTCAGCTCATTAGTGTATGTTTCAGACAATACCTTCATTGGGTGTTGGCCTCAATCTTTTTTTTGACTCAAAAATACAGGCTAAAGGTTATACTTGTCTAATAAGTCAGTGCACAGGATCGTGCTGTGTTGCCAAGACGATGTATGGGCATGTAGACTTGTCCATATACAACAATCCATACATGGGGAATGGCAAGTAAGAGATGGTGTAAATCTAAAAAGTTTGTCATGTGCTAACTCCTTGCTGCAGCAAGGAAATTCACTGTGGAAGAACATCTGATGTAAGAATGGAAGGTGGAGGGATCAAGATCAAATGTGTCGTAAAGTCAGGAAACTGCTACTGGCCAGATCTTGTAAAATATGTTTCAGAATGGGTGCACGACAATCATCAGAATGGTTTCTTTTGTCACTGGAAGTGTATTGTGTATAGAAACATAAGTAACATATTGAACTATGCTTCCAGCAAATATAAACTTGGTTGATTAGATTACCTACAGCGTGGAAACAGGCCCTTTGGCCCAACAAGTCCATACCGACCCTATATTTACTCCTGACTAATCCACCTAACACTACTGGCAATTTAGCATGGCCAATTCACCTAACCTACGACTGTGGGAGAAAACCGGAGCACCCGGAGGAAACCCACGTAGACACTGGAGAATGTGCAAACTCCACACAGTTAGTTGCCTGAGGCAGGAATTGAACCCGGGTCCCTGGCGTTGTGAGGCAGCAGTGCTAACCATTGAGCCACTGAGCCACTTCAGTTCTGTAGTCGCTTAAACCCCTGCATGGTCTGATAGGAAGGGTTAATATCAGGTACCTTGTGTCTTGATTATCAACTGCTAACTTGTCCAAATTAAAATGTTAGTGGTTGCAGCAGAAGACCAAGATGACTAGCAGACTACCAAAATTCCTCTAAAAATGTTATAAGCAATTCTTTTTCATGCAGCAGCAAAAACATGAATATCAGTTATGCCATGTGGGTACCATGAATGAAATGCCCATATATTTTGATGTGCCGAGTAGCTAAACTGTGGACTGACAAGGTTTGGAAAGAATTCCACTGAAAACCACAGGAAAGTAAAAGATAAGATTTACAGTGTACTAACCTGTATGGCCATTGGAACAAATAAACTATGTTGCAACATATAAGCGTGCTGATTATCCATGTTCTGTTGAGGAGTTTTTGTTTTGTCTCTGAAACAGGTTGAATGGATGAGATTGGAATGTCTTTGCAGATCAGTTGAATCAACATCTTGGTGGCCTGTGAAAAGAATGCTGAAAAATGTGTTGCTGGAAAAGCGCAGCAGGTCAGGCAGCATGCAAGGAGTAGGCGAATCGATGTTTCAGGCATAAGCCCTTCTTCAGGCATGAGGAAGGTGTGCCAAGCAGGCTAAGATAAAAGGTAGGGATGAGGGACTTGGGGGAGGGGCGTTGGGAATGCGATAGGTGGAAGAAGGTTAAGGGGAGGGTGGAGGTGGAGAGGTCTGGAAGAAGATTGCAGGTCAAGAAGGCGGTGCTGAGTCCAAGGGTTGGGACTGCGATAAGGTGGGGGAAGGGGAAATGAGGAAGCTGGAGAAATCTGCATTCATCCCTGGTGGTTGGAGGGTTCCTAGGCAGAAGATGAGGTACTCTTCCTCCAGGCGTTGTGTTGCCATGGTCTGGCGATGGAGGAGGCCAAGGGCCTGCATGTCCTTGGCGGAGTGGGAGGGGGAATTAAAGTGTTCAGCCACGGGGTGGTTGGGTTGTTTGGTGCAGGTGTCCCAGAGGTGTTCTCTGAAATGTTCCGCAAGTAGGCGGCCTGTCTCCCCAATGAGGAGAAGGCCACATCGGGTGCAGCGGATGCAGTAAATGATGTATGTGGAGGTGCAGGTGAATTTGTGACTGATATGGAAGGATCCACTGGAGCCTTGGAGGGAAGTGAGGGAGGAGGTGTGGGCGCAGGTTTTGCATTTCTTGCGGTTGCAGGGGAAGGTGCTGGGAGTGGAGGTTGGGTTGGTGGGGGGTGTGGATCTGACGAGGGAGTCGCAGAAGGAGTGGTCTTTCCGGAACGCTTCAGCCTCCACTCCTGGCACCTTCCCCTTCAACCGCAAGAAATGCAAAACTTGCGCCCACACCTCCCCCCTCACTTCCCTCCAAGGCTCCAAGGGATCCTTGCATATCCGTCACACATTCACCTGCACCTCCACACACATCATTTACTGCATCTGCTGCACCCGATGTGGCTGCCTCTACATTGGGGAGACAGACCGCCTACTTGCGGAACGTTTCAGAGAACACCGCTGAGACCTCTGCACCAACCAACCCAACTACCCCGTGGCTGAACAATTTAACTCCCCCCTCCCACTCCGCCAAGGACATGCAGGTCCTTGGCCGCCTCCATCGCCAGACCATGGCAACACGATGCCTGGAGGAAGAGCGACTTATCGTCTGCCTAGGAGCCTTCCAACCGCAAGGGATGAGTGAAGATTTCTCCAGCTTCCTCATTTCCCCTCCCCCCACCTTATCTCAGTCCCAACCCTCGGACTCAGCACCGCCTTCTTGACCTGCAGTCTTCTTCCAGGCAGCTCTGCCCCCATCCCCTCTCCAGCCTATCATCCTCACCTTAACCTCCTTCCACCTATCGCATTCCCAACGCCCCTCTCTCAAGTCCCTCCTCCCTATCTTTTATCTTAGCCTGCTTGGCACACCACCTTCATTCCTGTAGAAGGGCTTCTGCCCGAAACATCGATTCTCCTGCTCCTTGGCTGCTGCCTGACCTGCTGCGCTTTTCCAGCAACACATTTTTTAGCTCTGATCTCCAGCATCTGCAGTCCTCACTTTCTCCTATGAAAAGAATATGTCTTATTCATACAGGGCATGCTTAGATCCATATAATTGATGAAACGAAATGTAACTCGTAAAGAATTGACGCTCAATTTCTAGTTCTCCTGGGCTATTCTAATGCCCATCATGCAATCTTTGGTTGTGCCTCAACAAGGCACTTGAGGATCATGTTTGTGCTGAATGACGGTTGACAAAGGTGAAAAAAATGTGAATGCTGTCCATTTCTGGCGCAGTTTCATCACCCAACCTGGCATGCTATTAATGCACAAATTGTGATTAGATTGTTCAAAATATGTGGCATATTCAGTTCAACAGATGGCGAGGAAGGTGTTTTTGTTCTGCAGGGATAATTAGAAAACTGAAAATACCAGATCTGATCCAGAGTGGGGTCTTTATGATGATGCCATTGCCAAAGTGAGTGGGGATGAATTCAGTGAATGCTTTGTGATGGATGCTGAAGGCAACAAAATTGACTGTTTTTAACACATTCTGACTGTAGTACAAACTATCCTTGCAGAATTAGTTCATGAAATAAAATGTAGCAAATTTAATTTAAATTACTTGTGTAATTTTTTTCACGTTTTTAAAATAATGGTCATCCCCATCATCACTTTTTATGATCAAAATATAAATTGGACCCCATTTTGGAAGGATCTTTCAAAGCTTTAGAGTTTAATTTACACATTGCACCTTGTCCATTTCTAATTCTTGCTGTTTACATTTAAAATGAAACTTAAATTGCTGTTTATGCCTAATACTGAGAGAAAAGCTTCTGAGAACTTAACTCGCACATCAGTTGACTCCCTCTATGTCTTGGAAGTGATCCATTTCTTCGCATTGAGACTCGGTGGTACGTTGTATTTCATAGAATATTAATATTGCAGCAGAACAATTGCATGCTTGTTTTCTAGCTCATTTAAATTCAAGTGTTCTGCTAAAATCTGATGAAGCTGTTAATACTTATGAATTTCAAGAGAGACTTGAATGCTGATATCTATTCCTGGGTGTCTGAGGTGTCCACTAAATACTGTGGTAAATCCATTCATAATTACAGTTATGGATTACCAATGCTCTATTTGCATTTCTAAAAGCTTATGCAAAGTCATGAATGGCAGTCACTTTGCAGCAGAAATGTTGTTTCTCACTAACTGAGTGCAATTGATAAAACAGGCAATGTTTCATGCATTAATGTTGGAACTGTCAAATAAAGGTTATTTGAATGTTTTATGTAAATGTCTTTTGTCTTTGCTCATTGATTGAAATTACTTGGATTACATGCAGTACATGGTATTTGGCATTCCCTCCACAAATGGTAATGTTTGTTTAAAAGGAATATTTGATTAAATCCTCAGCATGTTACAAAACATTTGATTTACTCTGATTTGGGTTATTTCAATTAATTTCCTGTCTGGCCTCATGTCACCCATTAAATTTCAACTTTTCTAACATAGTGTAGCCATCGGCTGCCTTACCAGAAGTCATGTTCTGCATTTGTCATCAGCCCTACAGGTTCACCAACTATAAATGTATATGAAGATGATAATCATAACAAAAAAAATTGGAGGAAAAACATTGAGATGCTCAGAATAGGACTTGGCAAAATATTGTTTGCCAATGATGTACAAAAGCAATATTACACCTTGGACAGTGTGTTCAACAGATTTGGGAAAAATAAGAGCAAAGTTACCATAGTCCCAGGGGACTGTAAAGCTGTTCAGTCATTAGAGAGATGACTGGTCTAACCCAAGGGTCACCACACCTCAGGCAAGGGAAGAGGTTGAGAAGATGAAACCTTCATGGTGACCTCATTTGATGTGGAAATTGAACCTAGTGTGTGATTTGCGACACAGTGGCACCAACAGTATAGGTTCAATTTCTGCATCGACTGAGACGACCACAAAGGTCCCACCTTGTCAATCTCGCCACTCACCTGAGGTGTGGGGTTCCTTCAGTTAAATTCACCACCAGTCATCTCTTGCTAATGAGTGAACAACTCTGCGGCCCTGTGGATGAGTAAAGGGACCTTTTGAGATGAAGGAAAGTGGCATATACTAATTATGTACACAGTAAGAGAGCATGATGAGGAAGAATACAGAAAGACAAGCAGAGAAGTCAGTAAATTAATTTGAGTTCCAGTATTTGAGAATACTAATCATTGAGAAAAGAATGGAAAGCCGGAACTTTAACATGACCATCAAGAGATGGTCAAGACAAAATTACTGCTAATGACTTGACAGACAAATTAACTAATTACTTTCCTTTTATTGTTTACCAAGAACATAGACCAGGTGAATATGACATTGGACTTGGAGATCAGAAATGATACAACTGTATTTAAATTAGAAAAATTGAGATGAAATAAACTAATCCACCATGAGGATAAAATTTCTCATCCTGAGGAGTGACATTCAAGAACTACTTATGAAACACATGTACGCGCGCACATACACATTTATTTAAAAAAACTGTGTAGAGCTGGATTGGTGGATAGAAATATTGTGTCATAATTTAAAAAAGGATCTAAATAGATGAGAAATTATGCACCAGGTCAGATTCAGAAGTGATTAAAAATGGATTCCCTAATAAAGGACAAATTGAATAGAAAAGTCTTTATTGTCACATATGCTCAGAGTATAGTAAATGATTTATACGCCAAGAGAAAGAAAAATCTAGAAGCCAAAATACAATAATGAATATTGAGAATGAAATGTAGTGCAAACACACTTTGATTCATACCCTTGTTGAATTCTTTGAGTTGGTGGAGTAGTTCATTGTAATTTGGCAGATTAAAAAATAAACTAGTTTTACAAAAGGTTTACAATTGGCAACTTGTAATAGATGAGCATGTGGAGTCAGGATATGAAGCAGAATTGATAGCTTGCTGACTGCAAAATGGGAAAAATAAGAGATGAGAGGAGCTAGAGAGTGGTGAGAATGTAAAATTTGCTACAATTTGAGCCAATTAGAATTAGGTTTATTTTCATAAGTACTCACATGAGAAGAGTCATCAAGATATACTGCGCAGAACAGACCATTTGGTCTAACTCGCCCATGCTGACCAGATATCCTATATAATTCTAGTCCCATTTGCTAGCATTTGACCGATATCCCTCTGAAGCCCTCCTATTCATATACCCAGGCAGCTGCGTTTTAAATGTTATAGTTGTACCAGCCTCCTCCACTTCATCTGGCAGTTCATTCCATCCATGCACTGCCCTCTATGTGAAAAGGTTGTCCCTTAGGTCCCTTTCCCCCCTCTCATCTTAACCCATGTTTTCTAGTTTTGGACTCTCTCACTCCAGGGACAAGACCTTGCCTATTTACCCTATCCATGCTCCTCCTGATTTTATAGATCTCTGCGGTCACCCCTCAGCCTCCGTTAGCCCAAGTTTATTCAGCATCTCCCTTGCTCAAGCTCTCCAACCTCAGCAACATCATTCTAAACCTTTCCTGAACTCTTTCGAGTTTCACAATATCCTTCCTATAGGAGGGAGGCCAGAATTGCCCGCACTAATCCAAAAGTGGCCAAACTAATGTCCTGTGCACGTGCAACATAACCTCCCAACTCCTGAAGAAGGGCTTATGCCCGAAACGTCGATTCTCCTTCTTTGATTCTGCCTGACCTGCTGCGCTTTTCCAGCAACACATTTTTAAGCTCCGATACTCAATGCACTGATCAGTAAAGGCAAGAATACCAAATGCCGCCTTCACTACCTATCTACCCGCGACTCCACTTTCAAGACAGGGTGGTGATGGAGGGGTTAGTTCTCAGACTGGAGGCTTGTGACCAGCAGTGTGCCACAAGAATTGCGATTGGATCCAATACTTTTTGTCATTTATGTAAATGATTTGGATATGAACATAAGAGGTATGGTTAGTAAGTTTGCAGATGACTAAAATTGGAAGTGTGATAGCGAAGAAGGTTACCTCATAATGCACTGTGATCTTAATCACATGGGCCAGTGGACCGTGGACTGGCAGATGGAATTTAATTTAGATAAATATGAGGTGCAGCATTTTGGTATGGCAAATCAGGACAGGACTTATAAAGTAGATGGTAAGGTCTTGGGGAGTGTTGCTGAACAAAGAGACCTTGGAGTGCAGTGAATAGTTTACAAAGTCACCACTTATGATGCCTTGTTAGGTACAAAGCTACCTAGGTACAGGTGTTTACAAATAAATTAGAAAAGTAAATAGATAAAAAGTCCAGAATTACAGTCTTTTGAAGCAGAGAAGACCGAGCAGATGAATCTCTGCTGGGTTTCACCTGAGCCTCCTGAGGCCAGAAGTCCAGCTGGCTTCACCTCAAAGCCAGGTCTATCATTGTCTTCACTTGAGACCAGGAATCTATGTAACCTGGACAAAAAAAAAAGATTTTCATTTTAATTTTCCACCCAACTGCACAGCAGTGATGATCTGGGTATGATTAATCTAAATTGAGGTTGACGAAGCTTACAAAGGAGAATGAAGTTAAGCGTCAAACTGATAGACTTAGATGGCATTAGACTAACCAACAGTAAAATGGGATTTGCTAGGTGGCTATTTGTTGACCAAATGAGACATGTCAGGCCAAATGACCACCTTCCATATTCCATGTTCTGAGAGGAAGCTGGAGTGGGGTGTAAATAGGAGAATGGACCAATTGAACCAACTTGCTGCTTTCGGAGTTGTGGTTTCAGTGTTATTCTGTAGCTTTTGCTTCCTCTTACTCTGAGCTGTAAAATAAATAATGGAAGGAAAGATTTATGAGAGAGGAGATTTGGGAATTTAAAGGTAAAGGACAGGGAAAAATTGCAGTTTCGGAATGAACAAAAGCTGCTGTTAGTTATCCTTTATTTCCTATGATGTGGAGGTGTCAGTGTTGGACTGGGGTGGGCGAAGTTAACAATCTCCCAACATCAGGTTATATCCAACAGATTTATTTGGAAGCATAGCTTTTTGGAGCACTGCTCCTTCATCAGGTGGTTGTGGAAATGGATCATAAAGCACAGAATTTATAGTAAAAGTTTAGTGTCATGCAGCTGAAATGATATGTCCTGTTCCACAGCGTCCTGGCAAAGGAGCAGCGCTCCAAAAGCTAGTCCTTTCAAAGAAACCTGTTGAACTATAACCTGGTGTCGTGTGATTTTTAACTTTGATTCCTATCACTGGGGCAAGTTTGATCCATTTGCCATGTTCCCCTGTATCCCATGGACTTCACTTTTTCTGACCAGTCCACTATTTGGGACCCTGTCAGATGCCTTATTAAAATCCATGTGGACACCATCCACTATGCCACCCTGCTAATTCTCCTTGTTAATTACTGAAAAGAAATTAAGTTATGAAGACACTTTTTCCCTTAATAAAAAAGTAATGAACGTCCCTGATCAACCTGTGACTCTCAAAATAGCAGTTTAATATTGATTCAAGTAATTTGCCCATCACTAGTCCTATGATTATATTGCCGACGTACACTCTATGAATAATGGCACAATGTTTGCAGACTGCTGAACTTCTTGTACCTTGCCTGTATACAGTGAAAACTTCATTATTCTCTGAGTATCTGCTATTTCACCCTGCCTCCCATTAATAGTCTAGGATAGAATTTATCTGGTGATCCATGCACCTTCAAAGAGGTCAGTCCCTTCAATATTTTCTTTCTTATTTTGATTATTTCTCTTTAACTGGAATGTCTGCAAAATACTCTTTATAATGCACGAGACGTTCAACCCTTTCCATTGTCATCGTTAATGAGTTGTGCACGTACCCTCTCTTTGCTTTGCAGTATCATTTTTTCTATTGCTTTCTATAGTGGCTGAAGCTTTGCAAAGTATTGCTTCTTTTGGTTGTCATAAATTTTGTTTTTTCTGTTTTATCTTATCTTGTAGCTTCTTGTTAACAAAGGGACTGTAGATTTGGCTGTACCACCTTTTTCTATTGGGGGACATAGCTACATTATGCCTATAGATCTTGCTTTTGAATGCCTCTCACTGATTTGCCACTGATGTTCCTTCAAGTAGCTGTAACCACTTCAGTTTTGACAGAACATCTCTCAGCTTTATAAAGTTGCCTTGCCCTACTTTAGAACATTTAATCCTCTTTTATCTCTAGCCCTTTCCAAAATGACTTTATTATGATAACTATTTCCAAAATATCTCACAATACCAGGTTATAGTCCAACAGGTTTAATTGGAAGCACTAGCTTTCGGAGCGCTGCTCCTTCATCAGGTGGTTGTGGAGGACACAATTGTAAGACACAGAATTTATAGCAAAAGTTTACAGTGTGATGTATCTGAAATTAAATGTTGAATAATTCCTTGATTGTTTAAATTTTTCATCTGTTAGAATGACCATGATAGTTTGACTTCTTTCATATGTAAATCACAAAGCTTTTTTAAAAAGTTACATTCTCAGATTAACTGTTACAATTGGTGTCAGCCAGATAAGATGTTGAAGGTGTTAGCCCCCTGTGTTCTGTTGTTTGTGCCATAATGTTTAGACTGATTCTAATCTAAAAAATGAGTTAACAGAGTCTTAGATGGATTCGTGCAGTTTTTGAGCAAAGTACCATGTAACTCTGCAAGTACAAATTAACCCCACAAATATGTGTATGCGTGCATGTGGGTTTTTGTGTGTGTGGGTGTCTGGGGTGGGGGGTTGTGAGTGTCTGTGAGAGAGTGTGTATATATATGTGTATGTGTGCGTGTGTAAAAGGGTCTAAGTCTGTGAGAGGATGCATACAACCCTGTCACGGTAGGCGCTGCAAGATGTGTCAGAGTGTGGGCATGGATACCACCATTACACATGGGGACACCTCCCACCATGTTTGCTTTGTTTACTATTTGCACGAGTTTAATTTGTTCATGCAATTTGATGAGAGTGCTGTTTTCTCAATTTCTTAAAGGGATAATGGCCCAGTTAAAAGATATTTAACAGCTACGTACTAACTGGGGAATCTATTCAGGTCCAGGAGGTGGTTGGTAAGGGCTGATTAGTATTATGATGTTTCATGGAAACATGATGGTGTGGATGGTATTGTCCTGCATGCTACACTTATTCGCAGATAAACACTGCTGGTAGCAAGGGCTGATAAGATGTGCAGATGCAGTAATGGGTTTGAAAGGGTTGTTTTGGTCTATCTTATGGTAAAATATACAACACGACTGTGGTTTTATGAATGAACGAATGAAACCTTATGATAGTAAATAATGGGTAGTAAAGAGTTATGAACGAATGAACAGGAACCAGGTATTACTGAATATAGTGAGCTGGTGAGTGAGTTAATAAAGATAACCTAAAAAACAATAACACACATTTTCAAGGATAGACTCACCCTCTGGTAGAGTTTCAGTGATTGAGTAAAAGCAAAATACTGCTGATGCTTTCGATTTTTAGCGAGCAGAAGAAAATGCTGGAGAAACTCAGCAGGTCTGACGTGTGGAGGAAGAAACCAAGTTCACGTTTCAAGTCCACGATGATGATTCTTTGGAGCTCTTCTACTCTGAACAAGCATCATATTGGACTCTGAACATTAACTCTGGCTACAGGTGCTGTCGACCTGCTGAGTTTCTCCAGTATTTTCTTTGTTGGCTTAAGAGATTGTGAGTGGTCAGTGCAGTGTGGGCAATAACATGGAAGTCATCTGCAAACTATAGATCTCGTGTGGCTGTGGTGGGAAGTATAGACATTACATGGAAGGAACTGAGAGAGATGAGGATCTGGACATAGACACCAGCACTTCAGAGAGAGAGAGAGAGAGTGAGAGACAGACACAGAGAGAGGGAGACACAAAGGGAGGCGCGCGCGCACACACACACACACACACACACACACACACACACACACACACACACACACACACACACACAAATAGTGCAAGTAAAATAGCATGAGAGGAGAGATACGTATGGCATTGATATTACAGGCAATATCAGTTTATTTGTTGAGAAGCTGCTTTTAGTCAATATGTTTCAACGTCTGAGATTTTGGAGAAAAATAAATTTCCAAACTAGAGCAGGGAGAAAGATTGATGAAAGAGGGAGTTAATTTGTGAGTAAGGATGTTGAATTTCTACTTGCTGCTATGCTCCAGTTTTTTGTTAATAGTACAAGAGTAAAGTTCAAATAAATTCAGGGAACTCCAGTTACAGTAAATAAGATATAAAAATTTGTATTAATGATGTGGCAGGGCAGATTGGCCAAGTGAATGAGATGCATCCTAAGATATTAAGGAAAATGAGAGTGGAAGCGGCAGAAGTGCTGGCATTCTTTCAGCATTCCCTGGATTTGGGGATGGTTTCAGAGAACTAGAGAATTGCAAACATTGCAAAAAAGTAGGCTTAAAAGAAAAGGTTATAAAGATATGCTCAGTGATTACTGACCATCAGTTTAACATCGGTGATGGAAAATCATCCAGAAATAGTTATTTGGAATAGAATTGATTGTCACATAGCAAAATATGGGTTGATTCAGAAGACTGGGGAGGATCTTTGAAGGGAAAGTTGCGTCCAACTTGCTGGAGTTTTTTCGAAGGAGTAAGGTTTTTGATGAGGACAAGCGGTTACTGCTGGACTGAGATTTGTGAAGAAAGTAATAAATCATGGAATATCAGGGACAAAAACAATATAGATACAAAATTGAGTAATATGAAATGGAGGGCAATAGCTAATGGGTGGTTCTGAGCTGGACAATTTTTTTAAGTGGAGATATTGGTATTGGTATCCTTGTTTTTTCTGATAAACATAAATTATATGGAATTTGTTTTGCAGGGGATAGTTTCCAAGTTTGTGGTGGCATCAAATTTGGGAAAGTTGTAAGCTGTGAGGAGGACGGCGTAGAACTTAAAACATACATTATCCTGTTGTTGAAATGGGCTGATAAAATTCACTGTTGAGAAGTGTGAGGTGATGCACTTTGGTGCAAAGATGATGGATGGACAGTATAAAATCCAAGGTAGTGAGATCTGGGTATACATGTACAGAAGGAAAATGTGGCAGGGAAGGTAGCGAGATATGTTATAAAGCATACAATATTCTGGACTGCAAGATGGAGGTTATGCTGAACCTCTATCAGACCCTGGTTAGACGTTGTCTAGTATTGAATATAGTTCTGGGCCCCTGCTGTACAGGAAAGATGTGCATGTATTGGAGAAAGTGGGATAAAAGTTTGAGAATGATTCCAGGGATAAGACATCTTAGGTAACTGAAGAAAAATGGGAGAAGTTGAGACTGTTTACTTTTAAGAGGAGAAAGGGATTTGATAGAATTTTTAAACATCATGAAGCCTGTACAGAATTGATAGGGAGAAACGTCCCATTTATTAACAAGGATTTGAAAACCAAAGGGCACGGTTTTACAATATTTTGGTAAATAAACATGCAAGATGAAAAAGACCGTTTCATGCCGCAGGTGGTTTGGTTTGAAATGCATTGCGTGAAAGTGTGGTGGAAACCAATTCAGTTGGGGGAATCAAGGGAATTTGATGATTATTTAATTGGAACTACATGCAGAGTTAATGCATAAGGATGGAGTTTAGTACCAAGTTAAAATGCCCAAAGATTCGATGCAGATAAGATGAGCTGAACAGCCCCTTGCTGCATCATAGAAATTTTGTGATTCTGAAGCTGTGATTAGAATGATATTTAATACTGGCACGAGAGGACAGTTGACCTTTTGAGGTGAATAGCTATTATCAGGAATACTTTAAATAGTGCATGGGCTACCAGGCATGCCTGATTGACAGTGGTCTGGATTTTGAAGGTGAACATTTCAGCTCTCACAGTTGAGAGTTGTATTCACTTCACCTTGAAGCACTTGCTGATTGTAATGAATCTTCTTGGCCATCCACATCTTTGGAGCTCAGTCCACAGATTCACTTTGTCACATACATTTGGTCGTATCAATGAATACAGTAGGAGTTAAGGGACAAATAAACATTGCCCCATTGCTGATGGTCTGGAGTCATATGTAGGCCAGGCCAGGTAAGGATAACAGATTTCCTTTCTGAAAGGACACAACACATGTGCATGAACCAGATGGGTATTATGCTAGTTTGGTGGTTGCCATGAGGCTAGAATATTAATTGCTGATTTTAAAAAAAAATGAATTTCTTTATTTTTCATGGTGGAATTCAAACACATTCTCAGAATACAGTTAAAAATCACACAACACCAGGTTATAATCCAACAGGTTTAGTTGGAAGCACTAGCTTTAAAAAACAATCTGGGATTTACATATGAAAGAACTGAAACCACAACATGGTCATTCTAAAAGATGAGATACTTAACAAACAATTCAGGTCTTTTTCAATGTATAATTACACTGTTAAATTTTGCTATAAATTCTGTGTCTTATGATCTTATACTCCATGACCACCTGATGAAGAAGCAGTGCTCCGAAAGCTAGTGCTTCCAAATAAACCTGTTGGACGATAACCTGGTGTTGTGATTTTTAACCTGTACACCCCAGTCCAACACTGGCACCTCCAAATCACAGAATATAGGCCTTCTGTTTTGGATTACTGCTCCAGTGGCATTACACTTCACCTCTGCCTCCCCTTTAATGAAGGAAGATATTATATATGTCATCTTAAATAGCTTATCAGCTTGTACTGCTAACATCAGGGATCTGTTGACATTCACTTCAAGGTTTTTCAAATTTTCTGTATCTCATTAATTGTGTATTTCTTTGTCGAGTTTGACCTCCCTAGATACATCACCTCACATATCTGGATTGAGCTCCAGTTGCAACTTATCAGTTCACCAGATATCTTGTTGATATCTTTCTGCAGTCTCAAGCTATTTTCCTCAAGATCAACCATGCAGCCATTTTATTGTGTCATCTGCAAACTTCTTGATAAGGGCCTTCGCATATGCAGGTCGTTCTGGTATAATGCGCATTTAATTAACGCAAATGAGTTATAATGCAATTAATAAATTGTGAACACTGTTTGTTAACGCGAACTGTCTGCTGAATGGATATAGTGATCTTCGACTGATTTCCCATGGCAGTTTTTCATAGTGCGATTTTCTATAGCATGATGTTGCAGAGGAATGCAACTGTCATGTTATACCAGAACACACTGTGTATTGTATTCATTAATATATCCCACAGAAAGCATGGTCCCAATACCAAGAGCACAATGGGGTGCTACTGAAAGCAACCTTCCAGTTGCAGTTGTTCACTGCCACTTGGCCAATTCTTTATCAAGCTTGCTACATTTCCCTAGACCCTTGATGTTTTCCAATCAAACAGATGTGTGGGACCTTGTCACAAGACTTGCTAGCTTCCACATAACCATTTCAACTGTCCTACCCTGTAAATTCTCTTTGTTAATTCATCATTTAATCAAGTTCATTAGGCACTATCTTCCCTTAACAAATTCATACTGACTATACTTGATAAATCTGTGACTTTCTAAGTGACCGATTACCCCATATCTCCAAATTGGTTCCAATGATTTGCCTACTTCTGAGGTCAGACTGCCTACCCTATAGTTGTTTAGTCATATCTAATTCCCCTTTTAAAGGAATTTAACAATCCTCTAATCCTTCAATATTATGCATATTTCCAGTGAGAATTGGAAAATAATGGAGAGACTCTGTGCTATTTACCACACAGCTTCTTTCAAGAGCTTGTGGTGTATTTCATGCTGTCCTTGTAATTTATCCACTTTAAAGGATACTAATCTCATTAATTTTCTTCTCCTCCTCATGTTTAAGGTATCCAATATCTCATGGCCCTTGTTAGTTATGATCTGTGCCTTTCCCTCTTTGCTATGTCAAACAATACGTATTCATTAAGAATCATATCAACATGTTCAACATCTGTACATAAGGTGCCTTTTTGGTATTTTAGGAGCTCTACTTTTTCCTTTAGTTATCCTCTTGTCCTAACAAAGAGAAATTGCAAGTTTGCTTTGATTTTGTGTGCGAATATTCCTCTTGTCATCTGTTATCCAAATTTTTCTATTGATTTCACCCCTTCTGTATTTCTCTTTATTTTTGTAGTGTAGATAACAGTTTGTAATAAGATTAAATATTTCTTGAGTTAATTCTTGTATAGTGAGTTTAAAAGCTTTGTGGCATAATTAGCTAGAATAAATTACTCAGTGATGAGTCATCCGAAGTGGTTTGTGAATATGGCATTTGTCAGTATACTTTAATTAAAAATATCAAAATTGCAGACATTAATTCATAACTATTTGCTTCAAACTGATGATACATTACTTGGTGCTGTTTTAGGAATAATGCTACAAAATGTGTGTATCTGGTTTAGAAATTAATACAAATTTATTTTGGCTTATTTACAGCTCTCTCCAAACAGATGCAATACATGACTGATATGTAATCTGGAATTAATATTCATAGATCTATTAAAGATTTTGGAAAAAGGCTACTATACAAAAAAAAACTAATCTTCAGTGTTCAAAAAAGCTGTTCCCTTTGTCAAAGCTTTGACATAACGTATTGTACCAACGTGTGAATGGGTTTAACCATATTTGTTGGTATTTGTGGTTCAGCCTAGTCCCTATAACTAAAAAACAAGCTCTGTCACAATACTCCCTTGGATTCACAATGATCAATCTACGGTGTTTGTACAATTCAGGTGAATAAATTGCAAAACTAGTGACAAAGATTCAGAACATGTATGAGGTTGGACAACCATTGGATTTTTATTGATGCCAGGCGAGATGGGTGTTGACAGAAATGTTGTGAAGTGAAAACAAGCAGCTAAATTGTTCTGTTTGAACTATTTATGTTATGGTCAAACGAGACAAGAAGACTTCATAGAATATAAGAGCTATAATGCAGGCTGTGTAGCCAACGTAGATAGAAGTGGTCAAGCTCAAGTGCAGAATGTTGCTGAGATCTACAGGGGTAATTGGTGTAACTTCAAAGTATGTTCTGTAGGTAAAGAGGAGTTAATGCGTTGAATCCAGTGTGAGTTCAATTCTAAAGAAGAGTCATGATAGACTCAAAACATTAACTCTGTGTGTGTGTGTGACTCTCTCACTCTCTCACTCTCTCACTCTCTCACTCTCTCACTCTCTCACTCTCTCACTCTCTCACTCTCTCACTCTCTCACTCTCTCACTCTCTCACTCTCTCACTCTCTCACTCTCTCACTCTCTCACTCTCTCACTCTCGCTCTCGCTCTCTCTGTCTCCACAGTTGTTGCCAGACCTTCTTTCTGGTTGTTCCTGAGAAATTTGGCTATATTTGAGGTTTGATAAAAAGGATTTCGAAAGAACAGGGCAAGTACAATTGCTCTCAAAAAAGGAATCTAAGCTCCTCATAGCTTTTGTCTTAAGAAGACCTCAGAAATTGTCAATAGTTGGGAATATTTTGCTTTCTAGGTATAGTGTAGGGCAGCATGAGGATTTGTTCATGGACTAGGAAACACAGTATTGTTGAATCATTTAGTTTTGTCTTGTAGGTACAGATCAGTTTGCACCTTGTAGACTGAAATCTGAAAACTTCAAAATGTTATACCTAATGAGGAAGAGGCTAAGTGTTTTGATTTGTCATGACAACATATTTCTCAAGGAGATGAATGGTCAGACTTTGAGAAATTAATTTCATATTGTGTTAGTGCAGATGGGGATCAAGTGACTTGACTTTGTGGCTTGTGTAACTTATGTGGAATTCTGAGAAATTTAAATCTATATGGCTAAAATGAGGCTATAAATAGTAAAGGTTGGCATCTGCATTGTGTTGAATCTTTGAAAATAGTGATGAATTTGTATAATTAATACATTGACTTCGGTTGACTGTACCAAAAACACGTGTTGTTTTTAAATATTGATTTTCAAGAGCAATTGCTTGTTTGACTGATGATAAATTGAAGTTGAATAGTAATGAATTTTGTTTCTTACCTTTTATAGAACCACCTATGCCAATTGCACCACCTCAGTTACTTGGTGTTGGTCCGACATATTTGCTGATCCAACTCAATGCAAATTCAATTATTGGCGATGGTCCGATTATTCTGAAAGAAGTGGAGTATGGGATGACCAGTGGATCTTGGACAGAAATTCATGCTGTAAATGCAGCAACCTACAAGCTGTGGCATTTGGATCCAGATACGGAGTATGAAATCAGAGTTTTGCTGACCAGGCCAGGTGAAGGAGGAACAGGGTTACCAGGCCCCCCACTCATTACCAGAACAAAGTGTGCAGGTTAGTCCAATTCAGCTTCAAACCATGGTATTAAATGTGTAGTTTCGTTATTGCAAAATTGACAGCAGCATGAAATACAGGCTTCACAAATTTGAATGTGAGGTGAATGTGTGTATTGTTGACATTATTTTTAGAATACATCTGCTGATAAGTTGATAATCCTGCATCAGTGTTAATGCCTGTGCAGAACTGTGATATAATTAGTAAAACTATTGAAGTCATGAATTTCTCAATAATAGAAGCATTAATGACTGGTAATAAATCAAAATATTGGAAAAGTTGAGTCAACAAACATTTATATCAATACCTTAAAGGTTTCTATGGAAAAAGTCAAGTACAAAATAATTTGTACATTTAATGTCTTTAACTGATTAGATGATGTGTAATCCTAGCCATTTCCAGAAAGTAGAATTCTGTCCCCTCCGCATGGTATTGCTTTGTTTATATACTATCCATAAATTTACAACTTTTCGCATTTAATATCTCTCTCTCTCATCAAATTGGAGCACTGTGTTTTGTTGCGTTTTACTTTTCTATGTAGATCTATTTTTCTGACTGGCAAATCAAACAAAGGGTTTAGCAGGCAGACTAGAAGGAAGAGACCACAATCAGATCAACCATGATCTAGAGTTATAATTGGGTTTCTTGTCACATGTATTCACCTGATTGCAATGAAAAGTTTATAAAGTTGCCAGTAACTGTGACATCAAAGGAACAAAGGTACCTTGGTAGAGATTCCTATGAAAGAATCAGAAAATTCAAAAAATATAAAGTCCAATATTACAAACCTTCGTGCAATAGAATCCCGACAGTATGGAAGCAGGCCATTTGGCCCATCAAGTCCAAACCGACCACTGAAGAGCATTGTGCCCAGAGCTCCACACCCATGCCCTATCCCTATGATCCTGCATTTCCCATGGCTAACCCACCTCGCACTGTGGGCAATTTAGTATGGTCAAACCACATGACCTGCACATCTTTGGACGGGGGGGAAGGAAAGTGGAGCACCGACATAGACAATTGCCCGAGGCTGGAATTGAACATGGGTCCCTGGAGTTGTGAAACAGCAGTGCTAACCACTGAGCCATCTTGCCATCTTAGGTACAAAAAGTATCTAGGTACAAAAGCTTAGGAATTACTTGGAAGCATAAATGGTTCAGAATTACAGACCTTCCAAGCAGAGGAGACAGAGCAGACAAGCCTGCACTGGGACTTGCCTTGAGACTCCACCAGGCCTCGCTTCCAGTCCTTCATCTTGATGGCTTCACCATGAGGCTCTGGAGGCCGGGGGTCCGCCCTGGCTTTGCCTGGAGGCCGGGGGTCCGCCCTGGCTTTGCCTGGAGGCCGGGGGTCCGCCCTGGCTTTGCCTGGAGGCCGGGGGTCCGCCCTGACTTTGCCTGGAGGCCCTCAAATGTCAGAGTAGGCTTGAGGGCCTGAATGGCCTATTCCTCCCAATTCATATGTTTATATGCTCTCTGTTGATTTTGTGTTTGCCCAGTGTTGTAGTGGTAAGGCCATAAGAATTTGGAATGGAAGAAAGCCATTCGGCCCCTTGGGCCCGCTCTGCTGTTCGTTAGAATCGTGGCTGATCCGACATTCCACATGTCCACTTTCCTGCCTTTGAACTAAACTAAAGTTTAAAATGTTCACATTTTTTATTTGATTTATTTTCCAATTTTCTCTCTTCAACAAGCGGTGATACCTTGGCCTGTGTTTCTTAATAATTTAAATACAACCTTAAGTGCTATGCTTGGGATTTATTTTTGAAATAACTACAAAACATTGAGTTGTTCAATTCCAATGAAAAGCCAGTTATAATCCAGGTAGAATTACTTTACATCTTGCATTCAATTATTCCTACTCCACAAGGAGTATACTTGCAATTTTGTTTTTGTAAAGCACCTTAATTGTAAACATTAGTTCTTGAACAAAATGCCAAATTGAGCATTTATGTGTTTTACTGCTACTTCTGCTCTGACTTCCTGAACTTTTGTTCACCCACTCGTCGTCCAACCCATATTATTAACCAGAATTGTCAGGATTGGAGAATTGTTTTGCTACAATTCAGAGAGGGCGCGTAACTTAAGAAATTTAATGCATATATGTTGTTATGATTGTGGTAAAATTTGGTTTGCCAATTCTTTGACTTCCATGATTGGACTTCAATCGCTGAGACCTTTATTGACTATGAAATGATTTTGAAAAAGGAAAGTCAGTGACTTAAAAGGTTGTAGTAGTCAGCTATTTTAAAAAATTAATAAGAAAGAGCCAGTCTGCGCTGAACTTAATGTAATTATCACAACACATTGAAACAGGAAATCTGTGTCTCCTGGGTGACTTTCATGTTCATGGATATGTTTCACTTAATAAACTGTTCACAAGTTTATTCAGCTTGGAAAACCAATGAAGCCAGGCATGGGAATGCTCAGGAGTTCCGAGGTATTTCCAGCAACTGATTTGGTAGATCAACAGAGAGAAAAGAATGGATTTGTAATTGCCGAAAAGGAAGATTCCCATTTTCTCTTGACCTCAAAAGACAATAGCCAGTGACAAAGCAAACTGGAGAAGCATCCATTCAGTGATAACTCAAAACGTCTATAATTCGTGCTACCTGTTGAGGTGCATCACCACCGTTCCCTCTAAACAGCATGGTTGCACTATCCATTGGAGAGTCTGTGCTTTATACGAGTGCAGATGCTTGACTTGTGGTTTAGGAACCTTAGGGGCTTGTCTCGCAAATGAAAGGATTAGACTGGGAAAAATAAATTGTTCCTTTACAAGTTGTTTTAATATCAGTACAAGATGTTTTGTATCTGATATAAATGCTTTCTTGATCAGGACATGGTCACTGACAAAATAGAGTTAAAGGGAGTGTCCTGGAAAGAATTAGAGTCATACAGACACAGTATGGAACAGACCCTTTGATCTAACTCATCCATGCCGATCAGATATCCCACCCAGCACTTGCTCATATCCCTCCAAACCCTTCCTGTTCCTATACTAATCCAGATGCCTTTTAAATGACGCAGTGGTATAAAAACGATACCGAGACACCTACAGAGGCTGAATTCTGTATGAATCCCAGAACAACAAGTTGCAAAATGGATGACAAAATATCTAGAGGTATAAATTGAGTGAACTGAAACAGATAAAATCAGAACAGCTATGATTTAAACTGAAATTCCAGCACAAAACAGAAAGAGATTCCCTGGAACAAGGACAAGGGGGAGAGAGAGGGAGGAAGATATTAGAATGAGAGAAGGGGAAGGAATGAGAATGTGGGAGAGAGAGAAGCAAGTATGGGGGATGGGGGGTGGGAGATGGAAAGAAGGGAGAGAATTTTGGAAGGAAAAAGAGAGTAAGTTGAGACAACTTCAGTGTGAAAGGAGAATTCCAATTGATGAGAAAATCGCACCTGACTCTCAAACATAAGGGCTGAAATATTCACATTTATTCATTTAAAACTAACTCCAAGAAAGGCATTGACAACTTTTTCACTTTTATTTTGAAATGGTCGTTGACACAGCAATTGATGTGGTCAGCCTAACAGTGAATATTGCTGTTGCAGATCTAGCAGGAAGCTCTCAAAGTTTACTCCCTTTTGTCTGAGGAGAGTGCACCTGACCATGAGGCATAAGAAAGGGCTACTTGAAGTATGAACTAGTCAAATTTGAATGGCTTTAACAACTCCCAAGACTACTGGGGACAGGCACTCAAAACTATGGCCATATGTCTTTGTGAAGTAACGCTCCTTGTGTTCAAAAACTGAAATAATGTTACCTAATGTTGACTGGAGTGGTGGAACAGTAGGTAACAGGCCCCAGGTGGCTTTTCTGGCTGATGGCCAAGATTTGGCACACAGACCCATAAACCCAAGTAGATTTACGTCTAGAAAGTAAAACAGTGTCAGGGAGTGATAAAGGTGAGGCAAATACCACCAGACAAGTTGTAGAAAATTCAAGTAGAGAAAATAGGGCTATCCATAATTGTCAAAGAAGGTACATCAATGGAATACAGGTGGAAACTTCCCCCAAGTGTTGCCACTGTGGGAACCCAAGGCGCACAAAGCAGAATTGTTGGTTCTGGCATCCTCTAGAAACACAAGCTGTTGAATTCAAGGTGTTCAATATCTGCTCAGGCATAACTGTTGATTACGATAGCTATCATGAGTTTATGTCCAAAGCAACAATGACTACTGGATTGTTTTATGCATCCAAGCAGAAAATCGAGCTTTCTCCAAGTCAGTGGATGCTTACAGAGCTTTCTGTCTGAGAAAGTGAAAAAATTTCCATCTTGAAGCAAGTTGAATTCCAATGCTCTGATAAAAAGGCTCATGAGAAACAGTATGGCGATGGCACTGGTTAACGTTTACTCAGAAAGCAGACATGCTGTAGGCCTTGTAACTGTGGGTGTAGTTCCAAGCTTGCTAATGCCAGCAATAGGACATTTACTGGAAAGACATTGGCCTGAAACAGAAAACAGCTGTCTAGTTTAACTAGAAATGCTGGGGAAAACCAGCAGCCAGCAGCTGAAAGGTTAAGAAAGTTTCAGAAGTCCTAAAACAGGTATTTAGAACATGAGTGGGTCCAGAAAGGTTGCTTCAATGAAATGAACAGGAAGCAGTTGAGAGGCTAAGACCCAAGAAAGCATTGAAGGGCTTTTGCCCGAAACGTCGATTTTCCTGCTCCTTGGATGCTGCCTGACCATGGTGTGCTTTTCCGGCACCACTCTGATCCAGACCCAAGAAAGCATTGAAGGTCCAGCAGGGGGCAGTAGAACCCATGAGGTTTGAAGTAACTCAAAATGGGTGACCAGAATTAAAAAGGTTAAAATCCAGTCTGCGGTTGTCAGGAAGGGTTAGGGCAGAACACATGGAGTTCAAAGGGCCAGATTTGTCCAGTAAATGAAACAAAACATAAATAAACCAAGAGAAGGTGACAAAAGATGACAGGGAAGACCCAGAGGTACAGTTTATAGACACCATTATGGTCAGTTTACAGGGGAACCAGTGGATTTTTCAGGTCAGGTAAATGTGAAGATGAAGCCTCACTTAATAGAGGAGGCCCAGGAGGGTACAGCAGAAGCCTGAATGTCCACCTGAGGGCATTTGTGTTCAAAGAAAGAGTGATCAGGGGAAGACCCACTCTGCCCCACAGCAGATGACACTGATGGGGACCACCAGGATACCAGTGAGCTAAAAACAGGGCCGACCACTGATCAAAGAAACAGAACAAGTTTTAAAACCTCAACCAATCTATTTGAATTGGTGTAAAATTCAGTGAGACCAAAGTGCAGGATGCAAGTTCAGAAACCTGATGAGAGGCAAGCAAGCAACTGCCGCCAAATAACCTCTGTGAAAGAAAATAAGTAAAATTGGCTGAATCTAGTATGTTGATTATGAAACTTGGGCTGTTGAAAATCAGACGTGTGTTCCCAAAAAGGGGTTTTGAGCCCACGTTAGGATGAAGAGAGTGAATACAGAATGTGTGCTCTTTCTTGTTGTCTGTTTTTGTAATGTTACTTCGCATATCTCTTGTAGCAGAATGCTCCCTCCAAAGCAGACAGGAGAAATATTGTTCATGTACTTTTAGGGTGGGGAAATATTATGATAGTGATAAAATATGAGCCATCAGTGATTCAACCGATCATTTGCTTTCAATACCTCAGATTTTCACAGGTTGAAATGGTTTTAGAAAAGGATCACACCAAACAGCTGCAGTCCTCAGTTGGTAACGGGTTGCGCCCCTCATGAAACCTCCCCTGGTAAACATGTCCCAGTCTGAGCTGAACTTAATCTCATGATCAAAACACGTTAAAACTCGCTTATCTTCTGTTTGATTTGCACCTTAATGGATAACTTTTACATGTTGGGTGAGAAAAACACTTGCCTGCAAGTTAACCAACTTGGAGGAACAATAAAGACAGTGTTTGAAAGGAATGGAGCTGACTCACTCACCCCCTCCCCAACATGGTTGTAACAATTTATCTGCTACTTCAAGGTGATCTCCCTCTGATTTTACACCAGCAATCTTGTTTTGAACTTTGCTATTGATTAGTTTATTCATTCCATTAATATTTCCTGCATTTTAAAGCACAATGCTGTTTTGTTTAAAACCGTGAGATTTTGAGAGTCGCCGAACTCTGTAGAGTTTTCTGTTCAGCAGAGTTTGAGTTTTATATCAGTTAACACTTCATGCTAGCCTATATAATACCCTTCTTGATAAGCAGTTTGTTATGATTTTAAAATTCAAGTTCACTGCCATGGTATTTCCCAGTAATGCAATCATATAACACCTAGTTTTGCACTCTCCCTTTTTGCATAATTTTGAAGTTTGAAGTCCCAAGTTGGTATAAATTTTTTACACAAATGATTAATTTCCTGAAAGATGACCTTGATTACAGGAATGTGAATAGTGAGGATGAATAAGGGCTAGTCTGTTCACTGTACTTATCCCTTGGGTGCCATAATTTTTCCAGCCTAGCACATTATTGCATTTTCTAGAGGTTCAAGGTCTGCTTCTTAACTGCCCTGCTTTGCAGGCTATTCCTGCCATTTATCAGTATTCAACTGAATAAATTATTTCTGATGCTATCTGATTTAAAGTAACTCCTCATTTTTATGCGTATGGTCTCTAATCCTGCTTTCTTCAGGCAATATATTTCTGGATTTCTCTTGTCTTTGGAAAGGTCCGGTCAATCCATACTGGATGTGCTATAGTTTTCGTACACTAACGGCTGCCTGCTTACTTTAAGGAGAGCCAAACTGTAAACAGCCTCAATGGTCTGTTTGATTCCATGTTGATCCTCGGTGCTCTGTATGCCGTTTGTATTCTGTTAAGTATCAACATTTATTTATTCCAGGTTCAGCCTTATTTTCTTCTACAGCTGCTAAGTTATCTATATTCTGTGGCTTTCTGACTTAACTTTTATGGCTTTTCTCACAGTCCACCAACCTCTACCTTACCTAGATTGCGACTTGCTCAAGACTCCACCCAAATCCTCTTTCATGTCATGCTTTCTTTATCCATTGTCCTACCTTTATTGGGTTCCTGTATTTCACTACCTGTGCTTTTTAAGTATCATGTGTCACATTTCACTTGTCTCCCCATATGCAAAAATGTTTGTCATAAAGTAACCATACCAAGGTTACCATTAGCATTCAGACCAAGAAAAATAATCTCACTTATATCTCATCTTCCATCACCCACTTACATTATCCAGTGAAAACAGAATAGTAAGGCTTGTATCCAGTTCAGATATGCCACTAGGCTTTGTTGAAACTCAGTGGATGATTTAAAAAGAGAGCTGCACTCTTAAATTTCTGAGTTTCTCTCTGAAAACCGGGAGAGTTATTTTTCCTGTAGAAAGGATTTTTGGTATTCCAAGATGGAGGGTAAAAAAAATTCTAGCTCTTAATAGGCTGCACCTTTTTTTTTTGAGGCATTTCAGGTGTTGGAGGTGATCTCTTTGAATTCCAGAAGCAGCAATTATTGTGTTATATGCTGTTGCAATTGTTTTGGAACTTTGAAAAGAAATGTCAAAACAACAGCACTTTTTTAAGGGAGGCGGAAAGACAAAGGCAGCAAGCACCTTGTCTGGAAGGGAGAGAGAGAAGGAAACCCACACTGCGAACTGACACTGCAGTGAATCTGACAAACAGTGAAATTCACAACTGATCTTGGAGGAACCTGTTTGGGAGAGGTCACAGCACAAACAGATGAGTAAATAGTTTTAAGTACAGCATTGCTGTAAGTCTACAATAGTGAGTAGAGTAGGTTCTTTCTAACAGTTGAAGTTCGAAATTGGAGGAAGGCTAATTTTGACAGTATTAGGCAAGAACTAAGCTGACTGGGGGCAGATGTTCACAGGTAAAGGGACAGCTGGAAAGTGGGAAGCTTTCAGAAATTAGATAGTGAGAATCCAGAGACAGTATATTCCTGTTGGGGTGAAAGGAAAGGCTGGTAGGTCTAAGGAATGCTGGATAACAAGAGAAATTGAGATTTTGGTTAAGAACAAGAAGGAAGCATATGTAAGGTATAGACAGGATAGATTGAGTGAACCCTTAGAAGAGTATAAAGGCAGTCGGAGTATACTTAAAAGGGAAATCAGGAGAACAAAAATGGGACATGAGGTAGCTTTGACACATAGAGTTAAGGAGAATGCAAAGGGATTTTACAAATACATTAAGAACAAAAGGGAAACTAGGGAGAGAATAAGGCCCCTCAGAGATCAACAAGGCAGTCTTTGTGTGGAGCCGCAGGAGATGGGGGAGACACTAAATGAGTATTTTGCATCAGTATTTACTGTGGAGAAGGACATGGAAGATACAGAATATAGGGAAATAGATGGTGACATCTTTGAAAATGTCCATATTACAGAGGAGGAAGTGCTGGCTATCTTGAAACCCATAAAGATGGATAAATCCCCAGGACCTGATCCGGTGTGCCCTAGAGCTCTCTGGGAAGCTAGGGAAGTGATTGCTGGGCCCTTACTGAGATATTTGTATCATCAATAGTCGCAGGTTGGGTGCTAGAAGACTGGAGGTTGGCTAACGTGGTGCCATTATTTAAGAAAGGTGATAAGGACAAGACAAGGAACTATAGACTGGTGAGCCTGACGTCTGTGGTGGGCAAGTTGTTGGAAGAATCCTGATGGACAGGATTTACACATTTTTGGAAAGGCAAGGGATAGTTAACGTGACTTTGTGCGTGCGAAATCACATCTCACAAAATATATTGAGTTATTTGAAAAAGTAACAAAGAGGATTGATGAGGGCAGAGCGGTGGGCGAGATGTGTTTGGACTTCAGTAAGGCAGTCAACAAGGTTCCCCATGGGTGACTGGTTAGCAAGGTTAGATCTCATGGAATGGAGGCAGAACTCGCCATTTGTGGATACAGAACTGACTTGAAGGTAGAAGACAGAGAATTGTGATGGATGGTTGCTTTTCAGACTGGAGGCCTGTGACCAATGGGGTGTCACAAGGATTGGTGCTGGGCCACTTTTCGTCTTTGATATAAATGATTTGGATATGAACATAGGAGTTATAGTTGGTAAGTTTACAGATGACACCAAAATTGGAGGTGTCATGGACAGCGAAGAAGTTTACCTCCGATTACAACAGGATCTTGATCAGGTGGGCTAATGGGCTGAGGAGTGGCAGATGGAGTTTAGTTTCGATTAATGTGAGGTGCTGCATTTTGTGAAAGCAAATCTTAGTAGGACTTATGCACTTAATGGTAAGGTCTGAGGGAGTGTTGCTGAACAAAGAGGCCTTGGAGTACAGATTCATAACTCCTTGAAAGTAGGGTTGCAGGTAGATAGGATAGTAAAGAAGGCATTTGGTATGGTTTCCTTTATTGGTCAGAGTATTGAGTACAGGAGTTGGGAGGTCATGTGGTGGCTGTACAGGACATTGGTTAGGCCATTGTTGGAATATTGCATGCAGTTCTGGTCATCTTCCTATCGGAAAGATGTTGTGAAACTTGAAATGGTTCCGAAAAGATTTGCAAAGAGGGTGCAAAGAGAATTGGAGGATTTGAGTTATAGGGAGAATAGGCTGTGGAGCTGTTTTCCCTGGCGTTTTGGAGGCTGAGGGGTGACCTTGAAGAGGTTTATAAAATCACGAGGGGCATAGATAGGATAAATAGCCAAAGTCTTTTCCCTGGGGTGTGGGAGTCCAGAACTAGAGGGCATAGGTTTAAGGTGAGAGGGGAAAGATATAAAAGAGACCTAAGGGGCAACATTTTCATGCAGAGGGCAGTATGTGTATGGAATGAGCTGCCAGAGGAAGTGGTGGAGGCTGGTACAATTGCAACATTTAAGAGGCATTTGGATGGGTATATAAATAGGAAAGGTTTAGAAGGAAATGGGCCAAGTGCTGGCAAATGGGATCAGATTAGGTTGGGATATCTGGTCGGCATGGGCAAGTTGGACTGAAGGGTCTGTTTCCGTGCTGTACATCTCTATGACTCTGACTCTATCTGTGTGTGAGGAAAGGACATCATAAAAGATGTTTGGTTTTATTGATGTTTGTAGGGGATAAGTAATGAGCAATATTTTCAAAATGTTATACATTTTCAAACATTGCAAGTTTTGATGCATCTTGAAGTTGCATGAATTAAGATTTGTTTTTTTTTGAAATGGTTTTCAGTGTAATTAAACAGAACCTACTAACTTCCACCATTGTCTATTCAGATTTAACATTACTATTATATGTGCATGTACATACAACAGATGCAGAAAACACAAGTGGAGACGGGATCAAAGAATATATTTAGAGCTGCTAAGTCAGTAAATGACAGATGTAATGAAGAAACTGCAGTACCAGGCTTTATAGGTAGTGAGCCTGATCATTGCCTGCAGTCCCAATGCCAGCGCACTAAAATTACCATACATTCTACCTCTGCTCCCAGATTCGAATGTTTCAACAGGTCGACCAGCGTAGTGGCCTTTCCAAAGCTTCTGCTGTCCGTAATTTCTATGGAATTTCCAGGGAGGGTGAATAGTGGAATTAGAAATTTTTGTAAAGCTTTGAAATTCAACTCTGCTTGAGACTGCATCAGAGCCCTCCAGGATAATCAGGTTAAATCAGCACATTATGTTTACTGGCAAGCAACTGTTCCTGACTTTGGAGACCTCACCTGATGGTGCATGCTTGAGAAGCCTGTATCTGTGCATTACTTTGACTCCTGCTGTTCTGTGCCAAGCACTGTCAATAGCTCAAGGAATGTATCCTGGCGATGCTAGACTGGGTGTAATGCCAGCTGTGCTGCTCTTGTTCAGTGTCACATCGGTTAATGGAGGTGGAGTAGGAGGGAGATCATGGCTATAGCTCGAGCGCTGATCAAAAGTGGAAAATGGTAGATAATTTGCTCTTCACTTTTGCATTATTGAGTCTTACAAGCAAAGCTCCTGACTATTAGAAGCTGCTTTGCCATTCCCTGTCCAATCCGTTTAATAAAAGCAAAGCCGTGAAAGTGCTGGATATCTGAAATAAAACAGCAGAAGGTGATTCGGGTTCTCCGTAGGTATGGTAGCATTTGTCGAGGCAGAATTAACGTTTCAAATTTGTTCTTCAGAACTGAGTTCAGTGTGATATGTCATCAAAAGCTCATCAATCACTAAATATCACACCAAGATTGCAAACTGTCTGGTTCAGACTTTTGCTGGGAAGATGTCTTTATGCTTCCCAGTACTTAATCTAGAACATGACTGTTGAAGGTGAGTTTGCAGGTTGGTGCTGGTTTGTAGATTTGGATGCAAAATTATATAATTGTGGAAAATGTATAAGTCAGCAATGTTGTGGAAACATGCTAAACCACAGAGCAAGACCCATCTACCTTATTTACCTTGTGAATAGATAGAGCTTGGGCAATTTTCTATTCATTCAAAAATGAGGGCATTGCTTTGTGGACTTGTAAAACTTTGTCCTTGATATTTAAAAATTGTTGACAAGGCCAGCATTTACTACCCATCCCAAATTTCCTTTTAGAGGGTTTTGGTGTGTGGCGACCTTGAACCCCACTTGTGATGTACATGACATTCACAGTGATGTTGGGATGAGAGTTCCAAAATCTTCCTTTAGTATTCACAGGGGAACAGCAATGTAGATCTAAGTCAGAGTGGCATGTGACTTGGAGTAGAACCTGCATGTGGTGATGTTACCATGCTCATTGCCCTTTCCCCTGCCATTTTCAGCAGTAGAGGTTACTGGTTTGGAAGGTATTGTCAGAGGAGCCTTGGTGAATTGCTTGAATGATCTTGTATATGATAGACATCTTAACCATGATGCCAGTAGATGGAGGGAGAATATTGAAGGTACTGAATGGGGTAACAGTCTAGTGAGGGGGAATTTGAGCTTTACCTCATCCAATGGGAAGCATTCCATCATCTTTGTGACTTGTGCTTTGAATATGGTAGACAGACCTTAGAGAAAGTGAAGACTGCAGATGCTGGAGTTCAGAGTCAGGTGCTGGAAAAGCACAGCAAGTAAGGCAGCATCCGAGGAGCAGGAGAATTGAAGTTTCAGGCAAGAGAAAAGATATGATTCCACCTCCGTTTGTTTATAGTCCTCCTGTAATGCAGTTTTCCCATGAGCCATTGCTTGGGCTAGTTTCTGCAGAGTTCCTGCTCTTGGTGTCATAGTGTTTAACTTTAAACTTCTTGATTTTTGGTGACCTCCAGTTAGTGGGAGGATCAATAACACTGATACCATTGAATCTCAAAGTGAAATAGTTAGGTCCTTTTTCTTTGGAGTTGGTCATTTCCTAACATTTGTTTGATCTGAATGCTCCTTGTCACTTATCAGCCCAAGCCTGAAAGTTTTTTGCTGCTTTTGGCACTGACTGCGTCATTATCAGAAAGGTGGCAAATCGCGCTGAACACTGCATGACCATCTTTCAACATCCTCACTTCTGACAGTACTGTGAAGACAAGTCATTGATGGAGCAATAGAAGATGGCTGGGGCTGAGGTACTGCTTTGAGAAACTTGTGCACCTGTTTCTCTGAAGAGGAGCAGAATGACAACAATCTGGGTCTGATATGGAAATCACTTCTGAGAAAGAAGTAACCATGCATGGTTATACTGTTAAACATTGGAGCAGAACCTTTGATTTCCACCAAAGTTTAACACGGAACTTGCCTATTTAAATATTTTTTCATATTATTCTTTCATTTGCTGTGCCTTGAATATTCAGTGTGTTGGAGGTAATTAGCAAAGACGAGCTGAATTTTGGCTTCATAACAAATATCTTGGATTGATTACATTGCCTTTAGCCTTCACAAAGTGTACAGAAGCTGCAAGAGTGTCAAATGTAAATTTAAAACCTCTGATTTCTGTCCACTAATATTGAGGAGGATATAAATTCGGATGAGATTTATGAACTTGAAAGCTCTAAAGTAAAATCATAGAGAATCAATGAAATGTAACTTTCTTGATATTCAAGGTTTGTGTGATGATTTGTAGCTTGGGTGCTGGTTGCCATAGTTGTGGGTATGTTTGCTGAGCTGGGAGGTTGATTTGCAGACATTTTGTCCCATGTCTTGGTGACATCTTCAGTGCTTTGGAGCCTCCTGTGAAGAGCTGCTGTATTGTCTCTTCTGGAATTTATTTAATTCTGATTCTGCTGCTTCTGTTTGCTGGTTCCAGTTGTTTATTGTAGTGGCTGGTATATTGGGTGCAGCTCAATGTGCTTGTTGATAGAGCCCTCGGATGAGTGTCACGCTTCTCGGAATTCACTGGCTGTCCTCTGTTTGGCTTGTCTTATGATCGTTGTGTTGGCCCAGTCAAAATTGTGGTCCCTTTCATTTGTGTGTATGGCTACTCAGGACAGCTGGTCATGGCCTTTACTGCCAAGTTGGTGTTCGTGGATGCAGATTGCTAGTTGTCTGCCTATTTCCCCTATATTGTGTTTCATGCAGTCTTTGCATGGAATCTTGTAAATTACATGAGTAATTTAATTAAATCTGTGTGAATTCCAAATAAAGTAAGGAGCCATTTTAAAAAGAAAAGGCTCAATGACAACATATTGAACCATCATTGGGATCCAAGTCTTTGTTTTTCCGCCAGGGCACCCAGAATAGAAGAAACTTCAAGATGGAGTAATGGATTCAGTGTAAATAAAATGACATGCTAAATCTTTTGCATTTCCAGGCAAAATTGACCAGATTTAATATACAATTTATTTCTAATATTTGAACTGACTCCACATATTTGTTGGAAACTGCATTTCTGTTACCAAGATGCACCATTGTTCCAGTTGCAGAGTGAATTTTGGATTTTCCCCAATTCTCCTTGCTCTTCGATGGAATAATCAGGATTAAATGTAAATTGCGTTTCTCATCAATCGTATGTTTTACATTATGCATATTTTGTGCATCATGCAATATGTGGTATACTGCTATAAGCAATATCCATTCAATCTTGGGATTATATTTTAATCGAAAGTTAGTTCCTTGTGATCTGATGCCCAAGTAACTTGACTTGTTTTTAATTAAAGTTGGTAAGAATGAATTCTAACTATCTGTCAACAATTTACTGGTTTTATGTTGTTTTCATTAGTGCATTGTAATGTAGTAACGTGTATTCTGTGTAGCTCTGAAAGAATTGTGTTTTTTTTAAATTGTTGATATTCATCTGTTTGATGAATGCCAATAGTTTTGAGAAGACTGTCACATTTGTGATTTTCTGCTTCCATGGGAGGCCCAGATTGTGTTGCAAACAAAGGTGTCTCCTGATAACTGTAAGTCATCTGTGTTTTACAGCCATTTAACAAGGTGCTGAGAGCACCGCCTCATAACCCTGCATCTTTGTCCAAAGAATCTGCTTGATGTTATTCTAAATGTATTTTGAGAGCTCGCCAAAGGTGGTAGCTGCTTTGACAATATGGGTAACAGGTTCTGCATCAAGAGACGAATTCTATGACCACAGTCCCATTATATAAGAATTTGCTAATGATTTCCAGTGGTGTGTTAATATGTTCAGGACTGGAGATGTAACTCCCTCTCCTTGGAACATAGTTTGCTTGACGCATATACTTGAGGATAAATTATAGGTCTGGGAGAAATCACGCAACATCTGGTTATAATCCAACAGATTTATTTGGAAGTATCCACCACCACCTGATGATGGTGCAGCGCTCGAAAAGCTAGTGCTTCCACATAAACCTGTTGGACTATAATCTGGTGTTGTGTGACTTTTAACTTTGTACACCCCAGTCCAACACTGGCACCTCCAAATCTTTGTAGCTGTGTGATTGAGAAGTTCAGCATCATCAGTAGAGGGGAGTTGTCTGTTCATGATTGCTGTATATAGAGTTTGTCATTTGATCAAGAATCCAGGTAAACCTCTTATTTCTGGGCAAAACAATGGCCAGGAGTTTGGAGAGGAAAAAAAACTAATGAAGTGGAGGAGGACAGAGTTCAGTTTCCTATATTGTTCACCCTCAAACATGCATCTCTGTGGCAATCCAATCGTTGTTTCTAAAAGAAAATGGAACAAAAAGTAATTGGAATAATCTATTTCATTTCTATGTTTCTGTATGCCCCACTGGGAACACAGGTGTGATTATGAGAATTCATTCATGAGCATTAGATTACAGAATTCGCCTGAATTCCACAAAGCACATCTTCCTTCGCTTAACCTTTTTGCTTCTTGTCAGATTCTCTAGAATGATAATTGAAATTGGGCATGTATAAAAATGGTGTGAGTCATTACTGTTTGCTTCAGAAAGATGCAGAGAGTAGAGGAAAACCCACCAGATCAAAAATTGGCCGCACAGTGATGAGAGGGTTTGTGGAAGAGTCATCCTAGACAGTTGCAATAAACAGATATGAGATTGAAAGGAGGGTGCTGATTTGGTGTACTTACTTATATGGATTTTATGGGAAAAGTAACAGTTTGGAGAAAAGTTGTGATGTAATTAGTTTTGTTGTATTTTTCATTGTATTTTGATAATGGTTAGTCACAAAAATATAATTATAAATGGAATTATGGTCATCCTCTAATGGGAATTTCCCCTGGGCCATTGGTTCCATCTGTGTTTGTGCTGCTTTAATTTGCTTTTGTAGTTGTATTAATGTCCTGATATATTCTTGATGAAATGGTAGTTATATGTATTGAAGGTACTACTTTTTCTTCAGATAGGTCATCGTGGTTTGTCACTTTTTATATTGGCTTTTGAATCTATCATTTCTGTGATATTGTTGTTGGTTTGGTGCACACAGTGAAGCAGCAAAGTTACTGCTATCTCCAATCAATTTGATTTAAGTTTCCAACATTGGTGATCAATTGCAGTCAGCCAATCAGCATCAGTAACCGCTCCAGTAAGATTAAACCTGCACTCCTCCTAGTTTCAAGTTTACGTAAAATATCACATAAAAACGATTCGCAGAACCATTGGTAATTTTACACTTAGTTCAGCATGGAAGATTTTGAGCCATTTAAAAAACATGTTCTGAATCTACTTATAGAAGTCATACAGCTCGAACTTCAAGCCATGGTTATGTTTTCGGAACTTACTGAGAGAGTTGTTTTGAATACTTGCTGAAGTTAACTACTGCGAATGAAATATGAAGTACTTGAAATATCAGTCTTAACATTAAATGTAAAAAGAAGGTTGTACATCTATGTTGAATTTTCTATTCAGTTTCTACTAACAGTATAGTAAATAATTTTAAAAATTACTACATATTTTTTCAACAAGTTAAAACTCGACCCTTTAAGCCAGGAGGTTGGCATTTCTAACTGAGTCATTTTGAATAAGGTTGAAGTACTGCTGGGTCCACTGCATTTTATCGTTTCTATAAATGATTTGGATATGAATATAGGAGGAATTGTTACTAAGTTTTCAGATGACACCAAAATTGGTGGTGTAGTGCACAGTGAAGATGATTACCTCAGTACAACAGGACCTTGATCAGATGGGTCAGAGTGCCACAAAGCAGCAGATTTAATTCAGACAAATTTGAAGTGTTGCATTTTGGTAAGGCAAATCAGGGCAGGACTTAGACACTTTGTGGTGGGATCTTGGGGAGTGGAGGTTCATATTTCCTTGAAAATGGAGTCGCAGGTAGACTGGATAGTGAAGAAGGCATTTGGTTTGCTTACCTTTATTGGTCAGTGCATTGAGAGTAGGGTTTGGGAGGTCATGTTGCAGCTAGACAGGACATTGGCTAGGCCATTTTAGAAATACTGTGTTCAGTTCTGGTCTCCCTGCTATATTGTTAAACTTGAAAGGGGTTCGGAAAAGACTTAGAAGGATGTTGCCGGGGTTGGAGGGTTTGAGCTATAGGGAGAGGCTGAATAGGCTGGGGCTGTTTTCCCTGGAGTGTTGGAGGCTGAGGGGTGACCTTACAGAGGTTTATAAAGTCATGAGTGACATGGATAAAGTGAATGGCCAAGGTCTTTTCCCCAGAGTAGAGGAGACCAAAACTACCAGGCAGAGGTTTAAGCTGAGAGGGAAGAAGCCCAAGGGTGACTTTTTCACGCAGAGGGTGACATATTTGAACTGAGCGGCCAGAGGGAAATGATGGCGGCTGGTACAATTATAACATTTTAAAGGCATCTGGATGGATGCATGAATAGGAAGAGTTTAGAGATATATGGACCAAATATCATTTAAACATTTGCTTTACTTTAAGCTTTTGCTTCCTTGCTGATAGTTAGCAGTGTTATTATATTTTTTGTAGTTTTCATAATTTAAGGTAATGTTACCTGTGCTCTACATTTCATGAGCAGCTCAAAAGGAAGGTGTGATTTTGTTTCCAAAATGTTAATACCTTGGTTCTGTATTTTTCTTTCACATTTCGCCATCTTTTGGTGCGTGCACTCGTTCTTCTGCTGACAGGGAAGGTAAACTGACATGTTGCCAGGCTTTTGTCAGACAGCTCTGGATTGAGCCACAAGAAAATTCCTGGAAGTATCGAGGGAATTATGTTGAATTTCTTGTCTCTCTGAATGCAGAATTGTCTTGACTGAGATTGGAATCACCTATTCATAGAATAGTCTTTATGAAATTGAAAAGGAAGCTATTACCAAGTTAATATTTTTTTTATTAGAAGCATTGTTAGTTTAAGTGGTGCTTTGGATAAATGTAGAGTTGATGAAGTGTGAAGCTGGATAAAGCAGAGTGGGTCAGGCAGCATCAGAAGAGCAGGGGAGTCAACGTTTCAGGTCAGAACCTCTCATCAAGATAAACATAAACAAAACAAAAGCATGTAGCCAGACTCAGCATCTAAAGCTGACCTGGTGAAGAGGATTGTGTCAATCCATTCTCTATTGAATTATTTGATTTCATGAAGGAGACAAAGATACAAAATCACCACTATTTGTATCTGAATAACAAATGAGATTATAAGTGTCAAGTGCAGACCAGAATGACCTTGCAGACTGTTGATTGCTGAATGCTCTTGTATTTTGTGGATTTATATTAACTGCCTTGCTTGGCTATGCCATCAGCAGCAACTGCTGTAAGGAAGCTTAAAGTCTTCTAGCAATAGATATGCTCTCACCTACCCAATACTGAGGTAATTTTTTTTATACACTTGTGGAATGTGGCTGTTACAGGCTGGCCAGCATTTGTTGCCTGTCTCAGCTGTCCTTGAAAAGGTGATGCTGAGCTGTAAGTTAACCTACAATGCCCTTAGGGAGGTAATTCCAGGATTTTGAAGTTGTGGCAATAAGTTAGCATGGTTAGTGGTTTTGAGGGGAAATTGCAGGTGGGTGGTGTTCCCATGTTTCTTTTGCCCTTGTCCTTATAGGTAGAAGTGGTCAGGGGTTTGGAGAGTGCTGTCTGTGGATCTTTGGTAAATTTCTGCAGTGCATTTTGTAGGTGGTACCCATTGCTGCGACAGAGTATCCGTGGTAGAGGGAGTGAATCCTTGTGGATGTGGTGCTAATCAAGCAGGCTGCTTTGTCCTGGATGGTGTCAAGCTGCTTCAGTGTTGGTGGCGCAACACCCATCCAGCCAAGTGAGGAATATTCCATCACACTCCAACCTCGTGTCTTGTAAATGATGGAGAAAGTGAGGACTTCAGATGCTGGAGATCAGAGTTGAGTGTGTGGTGCTGGAAGAGCACAGCAGGTCAGGCAGCACCCGAGGAGCAGGAGAATGGGAATTTGGGAATAATCTCTTCCTGATGAAGGGCTTATGCTGCCTGACCTGCTGTGTTTTTCCAACACCACACTCTCAACTCATGTAAATGCTGGACAGACTTTGGAGAGTCAGGCAGTGAGTCACTCACCATAATATTGCTAGCCTCTGACCAGTGTTTATGTGGGAGTCCAGTTGAGTTTCCAGTCAATGGTAACCCCAAGAATGTTGATAGTGGGGGATTCAGTGATGGTATCAACATTGAATGTCAATAGGCAGTGGTTAGATTGTCTCCTATTGGAGATGATCATGTGCTAGCATTTGTGTGGCTCAAATGTTACTTGCCACTTGTCAGCACAAGCTGAGATATTTCCCAGATCCTGTTGCATTTGAACGTGTATTGCTTCAGTTTCTGAGGAGTTGTGAATGTGCTAAGCATTGTGCAAGCATCAGGGAGCATCCCCACTTCCAAATTAACATGGAGGGATCTACCTGATAAAGCAGTTGAAGGTGGTTGGATCTAGGACACTACCCTAAGGATCTCCTGTGGAAATGTCATAGAGTGGAGATAACTGAATGCTTACAACCGCAAATACCAGGTATGACTCCAACCAGCAAACAGTTTGCCTCTGATTCCCGTTGAGTCCACTTTTGCCAGGACTTCTTGATTCCACACTCTGATGACATCAAGAACTGTCAGACTCACCTCACTTCTGGAGTTCAGCACTTTTGTCCGTGTTTGAACCAAGGTTATGTTGAGGTCAGCAGCTGAGTAGCCCTGGCGGAACTTAAACTGGGCATTGCTGAGCAGGGGTGCTGCTCGAGAGCACCTTTGATGACATCTTCCATGATCTGATGATCGAGAATAGCTTGATGGGTAAATAGTTAGCTATGTTAGATTTGTATTACTTTTTATGTACAGGACATACAAGGGCAATTTTCCATGTTGTTGGGTAGATACCAGTGTTGTAACTGTAGTGGAAGAGCTGGCGAGAGGAGTTGTAAGTTCAGGTGCAGAAGTCTTCAGTATAATTACTGCAGTGTTGTCGGGGCCCAAAGTCTTTGCAGTACCCAGTACCCCCAACCATTTCTTATCACGTGGAGTGAGTTGAATTGGCTGAAGACTTTTATCTGTGATGCTGGGGATCACTGGAGGAGGCCAAAGTAGATCATCCAATTGGCACTTCTGGCTGAAGATTGCTGTGAAAGCTTCAGTCTTGTCTTTTGCACTGATGTGCTCGGCTCTTCATCATTGAGAATGGGGACATTTGTAGAACAGCCTCCCCTAATGAATTGTTGAGTTATCCACCACCATTCACAACTGGATGCGGCAGGATTGCAGAGCTTACATGTGATCCATTCATTGTGGGATCGCTTAGCTCTGTCTATCACTTGCTGCTTATGCTATTTGGCATGCAAGTAGTCTTATTTGGTAGCTTCACCAGGTTGACACCTCATTTTCAGGTATGTCTGGTGCTGCTTCTGTCATGTCCTACTGCACTCTTCATTGAACCTGGGTTGACCCCTTGGCTTGATGATAATGGGGATTAAGTGGGAAATCTGGTGGACCTTAAGGTTGCAGATTGGACTGAAGTATAATTCTGCTTCTGTCCATGGCCCACAGTGCCTCATGAATGCCCAGCCTCGAGTTGCATTTAGCGTGTTGATAATGCTATACAACATTATGGAAGGTATTCTCAACATGAAATCTGGACTAGTCTCCAGAAGGACTGTGCTGTGGTTACCATTACTGATACAGTCATGGACAGATGCATCTGCAGCCAGCAGATTGGAAAGGATGAGGTGAATGTGTTTTTTCCTCTTTTTTGGTTCCCTCACCACCTACCACATACCCATTCTAGCAACTGTGTCATTTGGGACCTGACCAGCATGAAAGGTAGTGTTGCTGGTAAGCCATTCTTGATGGTGGACATCAAGATCTCCACCCTAGAATACATTTTGCACCCTTGCCACACTCAGTGCTTTTTCTAAGAGTTGCTCAACGTGGAGGAGTACTGATTCATCCGCTGTGGTATATGGAATCAGCAGGAGGTTTCCTTTCCCCTGTTTGACCTGAAGCCATGAAAATTTGTGGAGTCTGGAGTCAATGTTGAGGACTCTCAGAACAAAACCCTTTTGACTGTATCAAACTGTTCTGCCATCTCTTGCTGGATCTGTCCGATCTGCAGGACAGGACATGTCGAGGGATGGTGATGGTGGTGTCTGGGACATAGTCTGTAAGGTACGATTCCATGAGAATAACTATGTCAGACCGTTGCTTGATTAGTCTGTGAGATCGCTCTCACACTTTTGGTACTAGCCCATAGATGCTAATAAGGAGGATTTTACAAGGTCAACAGGGCTGTTTCTGCTACTATCTTTTCCAGTGTCTAGGTTGAGACCAGGTGGTTCATCTGGTTTCCTTTCTTTGTTCAGACTTGGTAGTGATTGACGCAACTTGCTCAGCCATTTCAGAGGGCAGTTGAGAGTCATCCACTTGCTATGGGTTTGCAGACTCACATTGACCAGGCTAGGCGAGGCTAGGCCAGGCTAAGTGTAGGTGGCAAATATCCTTCTCTTAAGGACAATAATGAGCCAGATGGCATTTCCTAACAACTGACGATGGTTTCATGGTCATCAGTAGAATCTTAATGGATATAAATACAAAATTCAATCCATTGACCAGAAAACATTTGATCCCATTCCCCAATTTAATGGAACACTGGCATTTGGAGTCACCATGTGATTCTGCTTGTCTTTTCATATAGATTGGGTAACATTGATTCTTTTAAATGTTGTGGGAAAACCAAGCATTCTGACTGAAGAACATGTTTGCTACTGTAAGCTTTACCTTCCTTTTGAGGTATCACAATAGAAATGATACTTATGAACTTCGTGTTGATGTGCATTCACTTTTGAAAACCGAATGTTCATATCATTTGTAGTTAAACTTAACGACAAGTCTCAATGGCAGTCTCAAATGCATGCTTATTTTAAATATAATTTCAAACACAAGAATGTGCATTGAAGAAAACCACAGTTTGTTTCCTGGATTAAATTATTATTTTTCATTGAACTGCACTTAAATGGTCTTTTTTTATCTTCTCCATATTATCAGACTAAGCTCTCTTCTGTTTGACAGAAACCAAAATTGTTTTCAGTCTACTGGATTGAACTGAATATTTGGTCACTTGCAGAATCGAGGAACAGGAACCAGCATTAGCCCATTTTGCATAGTTGTGAACCAAAACAAAGCAACAGAATAGTAATTTGCAGTAGTCTTAGAAATATGAAAACTGAATGGAAACTACTTAACATTCTTGACAGTCTTGTAACTATGGTAAGTGATAAAAAATAACTATCTAGTAGAGATGTTGGGAATCTGAAACAAAAAGAATGAACGTTAGCAACATCCAGTATGTTAAGCAACCACATAAAAGGACTTTCGGCATCAAATGATGTTCAGATGGAGCTGTGTCTAATAATATTCTGTCTCTTTACATAAGGTCCCTGACTTTGCTAAATGTTGCGACAGTTTTTATTTTTTAACCTACAAATAATGTTGGATTTTTTTTCTGAAAATATGTTTTGAAGACTACTTAATGCAAGGTTAGGTTTTAACAGTTAAATGGTGACGTAGGTATAACGAGCTATCCATTTCTCAGGAAGTGCAGAGGTACAATTCAGTATGCTCAGATGAAATTAGCTTGAGGTAGGAAATATCTTCAAGAGTTCAGTATAAAATCGATTTATTTTTATGTTATTAACGTATAATCTCCAGTAGAGTGAAAATAGAGCATTTATTTGATAGCCCAAATCTTTACTCACTGCATAGAGTTGGAAATTAATTAAGCTTTTTATAAAATTTGGTTTACACTTAATTTAGTACACAACCATGCAGAATTTAACAAGTGCAAATTTAGATGTATTTTATAACTTTTCTGTAATGCGACCTTAAAATGACCTCCTGTAAATTTGCCTTGGGTTAAGTTGAGTTATGAGACAATAATTATTCCTTCATTGTTGTCTTGCATCGAGGCTGAATACAAAATGACCTAAAGTTAAATACATTTTGACCTTGATTCGCCAAATTAATTCTCATGTTCTGTTTTATTCAGTGTTCATCTATGTCTCAAGTATTTTTGCACAGCTGCTGTTTGTGGTGACAAAGTTATTAGCTGTGTTGTTGCCTTGAGGCCATCCACATGAGCTATTGAAAGCCATGGTTTTACCAGAGAAAATTAAAATCCCTGTTTCCTTCACCCCTGAGATGATGAAATCTGTAACAACCTGTAGTCGAGGATTGATATACTCTTGTCGGGTCTCTTTCGGTTTCACGCATTTTCTAATTTTCTAAAGTTTAAATTAAAGATAATAGTACTAACAAGGGGCAAATAGTGGTTGAGGGGTTTGAACTAAACAACTTTCAATCATCATTAAAACAAATGACTTTCTAGCAGTGAATGTCAGTGAGTATTAGATTACTTTCTTTACCCCAGGCATTTTAAGCCTTCTCTAGTGGTAAAACTGATATTGTTCTTTTGCACATGTATTGCAGTGTAATTGGAGTCTGGTGATTTTGACTTCAGCTGATGGAAATAAATCATGCAAAAGCTACCAGAATTTGCATTGGTAATTCATAGAGAGTTAGTGGAAATATGTACTTTTCCCAAAGTGCCATCGAAATTCCTGAAGGTAGCTCAACAAAATTCTTTTTCTTAATTAAAGTTGATATGCTCGATATTTTGTGACAGATCTTCCTCCTAAAACCATGCTTTTCTAATCTACTGGTAACTATGACTTCCTCAGCTTAAATAGGTACAATAAATCTATGAAATGCGATGCTATGGTGAACATCATTTTACCTTAAACTTCTGAGACCTGTGTTTTGAGTTAACCTGTGAGATCATCAGAAATAAGAGGTAGGACATTTAGTGCATTGTGCCTGTCCCACCATTCAATAAGGCCGTGGTTGATCTGATTATGAAATTCAACTCATTTTCTTGCCTGAGCCTTTTGATTCCTCTGTGGATTAAAGATTACCCCTTTCCACTTTGAATATGTTCAAGGACAGAGCCTCTATTCCAAAGAGTAACAACTCCGAGAGAATAATAATTTGTCTTTGACTGTTTTATTGGCAACTTTTTTTTTAAAGTTTTGCACCTCCGTTTTCACCCATGAGGGAAAACATCCTGTCACAAACTATCCTGTCCACTCCTGTCAGAAACTTAATTGTTTGATTAAGGTTCCCACTCGTTCTTCTAAATTCCAGCCAGTACAGACTTAGCCACACAAACATATCATGGCACAACCACGTTATCTCACCTCATTTCATCTTCAACTGAACTGCTTCCATGAAATTATGGACCAGAACAGCTCATGATGCTTTGTGCAGGTTGCTGTTAGATTTTCCTATTTTTTGATTCCACTTCATTACAGTAAAGGTCAACATTTCATTTGCCTTTCTTAATTACTTACTCTATCCACATACTCACTTTTTGTAATTCATCTACCAGAAGACCCACATCTCTGTTTAACAGAATTCTGCAACCCCTCATCATTTAAATTGTGTATTTCTTATCTTGTCTTCCTGCCAAAGTGGCTAATCTCACATTTCCTACGTTATATTCCATCTGCCAAACTTTTGTCCGCTAACTTAATCTATCTCATTTTCTTTTGCATACTCTCTATATCCTTGTCACTGCTGGCTTCCTTATCAATCTTTGCAGAACCACACAGTTTGGCTATGATACATCAGTCCCTACTTCCACATTGAAACATAAGTATAGAACGCAAACAATGAAGGCACCAATGCCTGTTGTGCTCTAGTAGCTAGTTAACCAAACTGAAAATGAATCTATTTGACAGATCTTTGCTATTCATTTAAGCGATTTATGTCTCCTTGCAGCCGGCTTATGTCCTAACTTTCCTACCAAACTTAGTGTCACCAGTAAATTTGGCATCTGTATTATTTGCCCCTTCACCGAAGTTGCTGATGTAAGTTGTAAACAGTTGAGGTCCCAGTAATGATCTCTGTGACATACTACTTGTTCCACCTTTTCGATGTGTAAAAAGACCCAATTATGCCTACTGTGTTTTGTAAACCTGCCAATCTTCTATCCATGTCAATATGCTACTCCTAAACCGAGCACTTTTATTTTGTGCAATAATTATTGATGCAGCAATTATCATACATCTTCTGGAAATTGAAAACAGTACATCTGCTAGCTCCCATAACATTTTTGCAATTACAGATGTAAAGCTAACTGAACTATAGTTTCTTCTATCTGTTTCCTTGCTTCCTTGAATAAAAGGAGTTAGATTTGAGATCTTCCAAGATAATGAGATGTGGCATGACTGCAGGAATTAGATTTCATTTATAGAGTCATAGAGATGTACAACATGGAAAAAGACCCTTTGGTCCAACCCGTCCATGCCAACCAGATATCCCAACCCAATCTAGTCCCACCTGTCAGCATCCAGCTCATATCCCTCCAAACCCTTCCTATTCATATACCCATCCAAATGCCTTTTAAATGTTACAGTTGTACCAGCCCTCCACCACTTCCTCTGGCAGCTCATTCCATACACGTACCACCCTCTGCATGAAAACGTTGCCCCTGAGGTCTCTCTTATATCTTTTCCCTCTCACCCTAAACCTATGCCCTCTAGTTCTGGACTCCACGACCCCAGGGAAAAGACTCTGTCTATTTATCCTATTCATGCCCCTCATAATTTTGTAAACCTCTATAAGGTCACCCCTCAGCCTCCAACACTCCAGGTAAAACAGCCCCCGCCTGTTCAGCCTCTCCCTATAGCTCAAATCCTCCAACTCTGGCAACATCCTTGGAAATGTTTTCTGAACCCTTTCAGATTTCACAACATCTTTCCGATAGGAAGGAGACCAGAATTGCGTGCAATATTCCAACAGTGGCCTAACCAATGTCCTGTACAGCCGCAACATGACCTCCCGACTCCTGCACTCCATATTCTGACTAATAAAGGAAAGCATACCAAATGCCGCCTTCACTATCCTATCTACCTGCAACTCTACTTTCAAGGAGCTATGAACCTGCACTCCAAGGTCTCTTTGTTCAGCAATACACCTAGGACCTCACCATTAAGTGTTATAAGTCCTGCTAAGATTTGCTTTCCCAAAATGCAGCACCTCATATTAATCTAAATTAAACTCCATCTGCCACTTCTCAGACCATTGGCCCATCTGATCAAGATCCTGTTGTAATCTGAGGTAACCTTCTTCGCTGTCTGCTACACCTCCAATTTTGGTGTCATCTGCAAACTTACTAACTATACCTCTTATGTTACCATCCAAATCATTTATATGAATGATGAAAAGTAGAGGACCCAGCACCGATCCTTGTGGCACTCCACTGGTCACAGGCCTCCAATCTGAAAAGCAGCACTCCATCACCACCATCTGTCTTCTACTTTTGAGCCAGTTCTATATCCAAATGGCTAGTTCTCCCTGTATTCCATGAGATCTAACCGTGCTAACCAGTTTCCTATGGGGAACTTTGTCGAACACCGTACTGAAGTCCATATAAATCACATCTACCACTCTACCCTCATCAATCCACTTTATCACTTCTTCAAAAAACTCAGTCAAGTTTGTGAGACATGACTTCCCATGCACAAAGCCATGTTGACTATCCCCAATCAGTCCTTGCCTTTCCAAATACATGTACATCCTATCCCTCAGGATTCCCACCAATGACGTAGGCTCACTGGTCTATAGTTCCCGGCTTGTCCTGACCACCCTTCTTAAACAGTGGTACCACGCTAGCCAACCTCCAGTCTTCCGGCACCTCACCCGTGACTATCGATGATACAAATATCTCAGCAAGAGGCTCAGCAATCACTTCCTTAGCTTCCCACAGAGTTCTAGGGTACACCTGTTCAGGTTCTGGGAATTTATCCACTCTTATGCGTTTCAAGATATCCAGCACTTCCTCCTGTGTAGCATGGGCATTTTACAAGATGTCACCAGCTATTTCCCCACACTCTGTATCTTCCATATCCTCGTCCGCAGTAAATACTGATGCAAAATACTTGTTTAGTATCTCTCCCATTTTCTGTAACTCCACACAAAGGCCGCCTTGCTGATCTTTCAGGGGCTCTATTTTCTCCCTACTTACCCTTTAGTCCTGACTGTGTTTGTAAAAACCCTTTGGATTCTCCTTCATTCTATTTGCCAAAGCTATCTCATGTCCCCTTTTTGCCCTCCTGATTTCCCTCTTAAGGATACTCCTACTGCCTTTATACTCTTCTAAGGATCCACTCGATCTCTACCGTCTATACCTGACATATGCTTCTTTTTCTTAACCAAACCCTAAATTTCTTTCGTCATCCAGCATTCCCTATATTACCAGCCTTCCCTTTCACCCTAACAGGAATATACTTCTCTGGATTCTCGTTATCTCATTTCTGAAGGCTTCCCATTTTCCAGCCGTCCCTTTACCTGCAAACATCTGCGCCCAATTACCTTTCGAAAGTTCTTGCCTAATACAGTCAAAATTGGCCTTCCTCCAAATTAGAACTTCAACTTTTAGATCTGGTCTATCCTTTTCCATCACTATTTTAAATCTCATAGAATTATGATCGCTGGACCCAAAGTGCTCCCCCACTGACACCTCAGCCACCTGCCCTGCCTTATTTCCCAAGAGTAGGTACGTCCAAATACTGAATCAGAAAATTGTCTTGTACACACTTAACAAATTCCTCTCCATCTAAACCCTTAACACTATGGCAGTCCCAGTCGATATTTGGAAAGTTAAAATCCCCTACCATCACCACCCTATTATTCTTACAGACAGCTGAGATCACCTTACAAGTTTGTTTCTCAATTTCCCTCTGTCTGACTATTAGGGGGTCTATAATACAATCCCAGTAAGGTGATCATCCCTTTCTTATTTCTCAGTTCCACCCAAATAACTTCCCTGGATGTATTTCCGGGAATATCCTCCCTCAGCACAGCTATAATGCTATCCCTTATCAAAACGCCACTCCCCCCTCCTCTCTTGCCTTCCTTTCTATCCTTCCTGTAGCATTTGTATGCTGGAACATTCAGCTGCCAGTCCTGCCCATCCCTGAGCCATGTTTCCGTAATTTGTTGGTTGTGGAATCACATAATCTGTCACTTGTTGCTGCACAACAAACCCTGTGTTTTATTTTCAGCATATCGATGCCTCATATTTAGTTATGCCTGCTGCTGCTCCTGGCGTGTCCACTGAGCCAGTGTTGATCCCCTCGATGGAGGGAAGTAATGGAAGGAAGGATATGCTGGGCCCCAATGTTGCAGATTATGTTGGAGTATAGTTCTGCTGCTGGTGACCCACGGGACCTCTTAATTGCTCAGTTTTGGGTCGTGAGATCTATTACGAATCTATCCCATTTAGCACAGTGATCGTGTCATACAACATGATGGTGAGCATACAAAATAGAAGCAGGAGTGAGCCATTTGGCCCCTCAAGCCTGTCCCATCATTTAACATGATCATGGCTGATGTGCACAGGCTTCAACTCTTTTTTTTTTTTTGCCAGCTATTCATATCCCTCAACTGATTGATATTTCAAAACAAAAACCTCGACCTTCTCTTTAAAATTAAAAATTGCACAACACCAGGTTATAGTGCAACAGGTTTATTTGGAAGCACTAGCTTTCAGATACTGCTCTTTCATCAACCACCCATTGTCCACCCCAGTCCATCACTATTACCTCCAAATTCTCTTTCAATCCTTTTATTTCATCTGCCGTCTACAACCCTGTGGTGTAAGAAATCCCAGGCGTGCCCAGTCATACAGTGGTACAAGTTTTTTTGCATCTCAGTTTTCAATGAGTGTCCCTTTATTTCGTAACTATGTCCTTTAGTTTGAAATTTTGCCTCTGGTAGCAGCATCTTGTCAACATCCACTCTACTAAACGCGCTCTGAATCTTTCAGCGAGATCACTTCTCATTCTTATTAACCTGAGTGAATAAAGTCCTAATCTGTTTAGCTATTTGTAATAAGTCAACCCCCGTCATCCCTGGAATCAGTGCACTGGATCTCTTGAACTGACTCCTGGACCAGTACTTCCTTAAATACAGAGGGCAAAACTACACAGTACTCAAGGTGCACCTTTACCCAACATCTTGAACAATTTTGACACAACTTTGTTTCATTAAAACTCCACCCGCCCCCGCCATATCAATAGGTGAAAAGATCAATTTGCCCCTTTACTACAACATGCAAACTTTTTGTGCATGAAACCCAGGTCTCTTTATGCTACTTTTTTGGAGTTTCTCTTCAGTTAAATAATAGCCTGCCCTTTGATCCTTCCAACCCAAGTGTGTGACCTCACATTTTCCTACATCAAACTCATCTACTAAATTTTAGCCCACTCACTCAACATAATTAAATCCTGTTGCAGATTTCTTATGTGCTCATTGTAACATCACTGTTTGAAAGTTCCCCTCCAAGCCATTCACCAAACCGAACTTGGAAATATCACCGTTTCTTCATTGTTCCTCGGTCAAAATCCTGCTTTTCTGCTCTAACAGCTTTCTACCTACAACACATGGCCTGCAGCAGCTCTGAAAAGCTGCTTGCCACTACCTTTTAAAGGCAACTAGAGATGGATAGTAAATGCTGTCCAACGCGCAGCATCCATGTCCAATGGGTAAATAAAAAAGGGTGCCCTTTCACCTTTTTTTGCCTGCAAATTTTAATACATGGCACTCTACCCCCTCCTCCAGGTCATTGATGTGGATAGTAAATAATTGATGCACTGCTCATTCAGTGATTTTTACCCATAGTCTATTTTTCTTGCCTATCTTGGGTAAACCTTTCTTCATCTCTTTGTAATTTCCCTTATTTAGATAGAGGATTGAGATCTGAATTGCTCTCCCTATCATATTGTCATTGCCACTCTGGGAGTTTGCTGAACTATGAGATTTTAATACAAGCATTACAAGTTATTGGATCTCAAATAATGTGTTCTCTGATGGGTTTTGCAATGTACTGCTCTACAATCTGTGATACACCCTACAAGTTGGTACTCTATGTTACCTTTCATGTTATCCTTGCCTATCTGATTTGTTCAGTCAGTGTGCAGATTAAAGTCACCCATGACAATTATGGTGCCTTTCTCATGTCCTCTATTTTTCCTGCTTTGTACTTAGTCCTTCAGTGAGACACTTTTTGGGGGCCTATAGATGGCTCTCACCTGTATCCTTTGCTATTCCTTGTTTCCACTTGAACTGATTCCACATCACGATTTATTGTACCAAAATCACTCTTTGTGACTGCACTGATATCCTCCTTCATTATCCAAGTCATTCCACCTCCTTTTCATTTTTGATTGCATCCTCTTGTAATTAACTGCCCTTGAATATTGAATTCTCAATCTTGATCGCATTGCAACCACATCTCTAACACCTGTCAAGTCATTTGCACTCATTTCAGTTTATGCTGTCAACTTATCTATCATTTTACAAATGCTCTGTGAATTCAGAAAAACTGCTTTAAGATTTGACTTTATTTGTTCTTGTTCTAATTTCTTCTCCTTTCTGTTACACTTTGATTACTATTTCATTATGAAACATCCATTACATTAGTGCCATGTAGATAACATACCATCCTGGATTCATGTTGCTATGGGCTGAAATGGTCTGACCCCTAACTATGAAATCCCCAATCATTGTTGCTTTTCCATTCTTCTTCCTTCTCTTGTAGCCAGCAAACGTCCACTTCACATATAGAACCAATGCAGATCTCAATGCTGACAAAGCAACACTGAGGCATTTGTCTTGGTTTTTACTTCCCACAAGCAGCTGATTTCAGCTTCAAAAAGAAACGTTTAACCAACCACTAATTAGCGAGCTGTAGCTTCTCTCAGAGCTCGTCAACCCCTGAATTAAAACTGCAATGCAACTTAACAATACACTAAATTAAGCTAAGTTTAGTTAATTGCTAAATTAAATGAATATGAAAGTTCAGATAACAATTAGGTCTCAGTATTCTCTGTCTTTTCAGTTTCCGGTGAATCCTGGAGCAAAGACCACAATCAGCTCAGTCATGATCTAATGGAATGGTACAGCAGGCTGGAAAGGCCACACTGCTTAATCCTCCTCTTCAGTTCTGTGTTCTGCGTTTTGCTTATTGTTGCCTGGACAGTATTACTGCCTCCAATTATACTCTCCTTTCTTGTTAACTTCCAAATCACTGCTCACTCGAGGACTCTGTAGAATTATCCATTTTAAAGCCCATTTTGCAGTCCCTGTTACACAATTTGCCAGTGCACTCGTTCCAGCACAGATCGTGAAGGCTGATGTAACGATACATCTCCATCTTTCACAGTACGTGTAGCAGTTCCACACGAATTGAAGCCTATTTCTCCCAAACACACCTTTGAATCATGTGTACAATCTCTGATCTTATTTATCCTTTTCAAATTTATTTGTGATTTAGATAGTAACTGGGAGACTATTATCTTTGTGGCTTTGCTTTTAATTTTATCCTCAGCAGAACTTTTGTTAGGTTTATCCATGGCATTACTACCCATATGGATCATGACAAGTGAATCCTACCCCTCCCACTCTTAAGTTCCTAAGTTAATTGTGTATGCCCCTCCTCAGTATTCTGTGCTGTACAATTGCTGCATTTTCTTTTTCAATGCACCATAAGAAATAGGAACGGGAGTGGGCTGTTCAGCATCTCAAGCCTGCTCCACCATTCAATAGGATCAAGACCGATCCAACCTTCCTTACATCTGCTTTCCTGCCTTTTTGATGTAACTCTTGATTCCCCTACTGATCAAGATTCAATCCATCTCAGTCTTAAATATACACAAGGACTCTGCCCTCACAGGTCTTAATGGCAAGGGGTTAATAGCCATTCAACTCTCTGAGAAGCAAATCCTCCTTATCTCAATCTTAAATTGGTGCCCCTTTATTCGGAGACTATGCCCTCTGATCCTAGACTTTCCCATGAGGCGAAACATCCTCTCCACATGGCTCTTCTAAACTAAACGCCTTTTGCCTATATGCGGTCTGTATCACTATGGTCCCTCCCGATTTAGATATCTGTCTGGATACCTTTTAAATGTTGCTATTATATCCAACACCACCACCTCTGGCAGTGCATTCTGGGCACTTACCACCCACTGTGTAAAGATGTTTACCTTTCACCTCCTCTAATTTTACCCACCTTTTTACTTTAACCCTCTGTCCCCAAGTCAGTGACATTTCAATCCTGGGAATAAGACTGTGACTGTCCATACTGTGCATGCCTCTCTTTGTAAACTTCTGTCAGGTTGCCCCCCCTCATCCTTCCATGTTCAAGTTAAAAACAAACCAAGTTTAGCTAATCTCTCTTCATAGCTAATACCCTCCAAACCTCGTAAACCATTTCTGTACCCTCTGCAAAGCTTCCAAATCCTCCTTTAGTGTGGTGACCAGCATTGTACGCAATATTCCAAGTGGGACCTAATTAAAGTTCCATATAGCTGCAACATGACTTGCCAGTTTTTATATTCTATGCCCTATTTGATGAAGGCAAACATTCTATATGCCTCCTTGACCACCCTATCCACTTATACTGTCATTATCAGAGAACTGTGGAACCTGTTCACCTTGATCCTTCTGTATATTGAATCTACTAAGGGTTCTGCAGTTTATTGTATATTTCCCTCCTGCTATATCCTTCCAAAATACATACTCTCACATTTGTCTGGATTAAACTCAGTCTGCCATTTCTCTGCTCGAGTCTGCAGCCTATCTATATCTAGCTGTATCCTCTGGCAATCGTTCTCCGTATCTGCAGCTTCCCTGATTTTTATGTGGTCTGCAAACTCATTAGTCAGACACCTGCATTGTCCTCCAAATCATTTATGTACATGATAAGCAACATGGGTCCAGCATTGATCCCTGCGAACACCACTGGTCACAGATCTCCAGCCAGACCACATGACTCAGCAAGTTCTGTATTCAGCTTATCAGATCACTGTGGATCCCATGTGCCTTCACCTTTTGTATCATCCTGCCATGTGGTTAAATCAATTAGATTTTGTTTTATATTCATTCATAGGACTTGACTTCAGTGAAGGGAGTCCCAATCTATTTAGCCTTTGCTCACTAGACAATCCCTCCATACCAGGACCATCCCAGTGAACCTTGTCTGAACTGCCTTAAATTGAATGATTTCCCTCCTTCGATAAGAGATCCAAAACAGCGCTCAGTGCTCCAGATGTGGTCTCACCAGCAGCTTGTACAATGGCAGTAAGACTTCCCTCCGATTATATTCCAACCCCTCCCTTGAAATAAGGGCCAGTTTTTTTTATTAGCCTTCCTGATTACCTACTGCACTTGTGTGCTAGCTTTTTATGTTTTGTGGAAAGGTACCCCCAAGTCCCTTTGTGTTGCAGCTTTCTGCAGTTTTTCTCCATTTAAATAATCCACTTCTTTTGTTCTCCTTCCAAAATTCAGGGCATCACCTTTTCCCACATGTTACTCCATTTACCGACTTTTTGTCTACTTACTCAACCGATCGCGATCTCTCTATAAACTGCTTGTATCCCCTACAGAACGGGTCTTTCCCGATTCTTGTGTCATCTGTAAATGTGACTACATTCACTTCCTTTCTCCATGTCATTAATATATATTTTAAATAATAGTCACAGCACTGATCCCTGAGGAAATCCACAAGTTACAGGTTATCAAACTGAAAAGCCCCTTATCCCCACTCACTGTTTCCTACCCATTAGAGAATTCTCTGTTAAAGAGAGTATATTACCTCCAACAACATGGGCTCTTATGACTTAACCTTCTGTGAGGTACCTTTGTCAAACACCATCTGCAAGTCCAAATACAGCACATCTATTGGTGCCCCTCTATCAAGTATGGAAAGATTTAATAAATTAATCAGATATGACTTTGCTTTCATTGTGCCATGCTGGCTGTACCTGATGAGATTATGATTTTCCAAATGTGCTGTTATTGCTTCCTTAGTAATTGAATCCAGCATTTTTCCAACAATAGATGTTAGATTAATTGGCCTATGTTTACTCACCTTTTGCCTCCCTCTCCTTTTTAGAATAGGGCGTTGTGCTGGCAGTTTTTCAATCCTCTGGTACTTCTCCAGAATCCAAGGATTTTTGGAAAATTACAACAAATGCGTCCACGGTCTCTGTAGCTATCTCTTCTAGAATCAGCCATAATAATGTCCACAGACAACACAATACTGTGGTCATTGCTCATTTACCCTGCAGCCTATTCTCTGTAATGTGCTGGTTGCAAGAACCTTGAGCATTTCAGAAATGTGCACGAACTCCACTGCCAACATCTCCATTACTGCTTCGATAGAACATCGAACATTACAGCGCAGTACAGGACCTTTGGCTCTCCATGTTGCGCCAGCCTGTGAAACCAACCTACACTATTCCATTATCATTCCTATGTTTATCCAATAACCATTTAATGTGCTTAAAGACATGCATTCCATGCCCTGACTGAGTAAAGAACCTACCTCTGACACCTGTCCGATATCTATCACCCCACAGTTTAAAACTGTCCCCTCGTACTAGCCATCACCATCAGAGGAAAAAGGCTGTCACTGTCCACCCTATCTAATCCTCTGATCATCTTGTATGTCTCTATTAACCTTCTTCTCTGTAACAAAAACAACCTCAAGCCCCTCTGCCTTTCCTCGTCAGACCATCCCTCCATACTAGGCGACATCCTGATAAATCTCCTCTGCAACCTTTCCAACGCTTCCACATCCTTCCTGTAATGCGGTGACCAGAACTGTATGTAATACTCGAAATGTGGCCACACCAGAGTTTTGTACAGCTGCAACATGACCTCATGGCTCTGAAACTCAATCCTTCTACTAATAAAAGCTAATAGAATGTACACCTTAACAACCTTATCAACCTGGGTGGCAACTTTCAGAGATCTGTGTACATGGACATAGAGATCTCTCTGCTCATCTATGCTACCAAGAACCTTACAGTTAGCCTAGTACTCTTTATTCCTGTTGCTCCTTCCAAAGTAAATCACCTCACACTTTTCCACATTAACCTCCATTTGCAACTTCTCAGTCCAGCTCTGCAGGTTATCTATGTCTCTCTGTAACCTGCAACATCCCTTGGCACTATCCACAGCTCCACCAACCTTAGTGTCTTCTGCAAATTTACTAACCCATCCTTCTATGCCCTCATCTAGGTCATTTATAAAAATTACAAACAACAGTGGCCCCAAAACAGATCCTTGCGGTACACCACTAGTAACTGAACTCCAGGATGAACATTTCCCTCTGTCTTCTTTCAGCTAGCCAATTACTGATCTAAACACGAAATCACCCTTAATCCTATGCCTCCATATTTTCTGCAATAGCCTACCATGGGGAAGCTTATTAAACACTTTACTGAAATCCATTTTCACCACATCAACCGCTTTACCCTCACCTACCTGTTTGGTCACCTTCTCAAATAACTCAGTAAGGTTTGTGAGGCACAACCTACCCTTCACAAAACCTTGTGACTATGCCTAATCCTTTCTTGATTATTATAACTGCTATCTCTTACAACATTTTCCAACATTTTACCCACAACCAAAGTAAGGCTCTATAATTACCAGCGTTATCTGTACTCCCTTTTTTGAACAAGGGGACAACATTAGCTATCCTCCAGTCTTCTGACCCTATTCCTGTAGACAATGACGACATAAAGATCAAAGCCAAAGATTCTGCAGTCTCTTCCCTTGCTTCCCAGAGAACCCGAGGATCAATCCTATCTGGTCCTGGGGATTATCTATTTTCACACTTCACAGAATTGCGACCTCCTTATGAACCTCCATCCCCTCTACTCTAACAGCCTTTATCTCTGTATTCTCCTTGAAAACATTGTCTTTTTTCAATTTGAATACTGACAAAAAATATTCATTTAGCATCTCTCCTATCTCCTTGAACTCAACGCACAACTTCCCACTACTATCCTTGACTGGCCTTACTCCTACTCTAGTCATTCTTTTATTCCTCATATACCTATAGAAAGCTTTTGGTCTTTTCTTGATTCTACCTGCCAAAGACGACTAATGTCTCCTTGTGACTCCTCTTAACTCTCTCTTTTGGTCTTTCCTGGCTAACTTGTAACTCTCAAGCTAAGCCTTCACTTCTCATCTTTACATAAGCTGCCTTCTTTCTCTTGTCGAGAGATTCAACTTCTTTAGTAAACCACGCTTCCCTCACTCGACCACTTCCTCCCAACCTGACAGGTACATACTTCTCAAGGACACTCAGTAGCTGTTCCTTGAACAGCTCCACATTTCAGTTATGCCTGTCCCCTGCAATTGTGCCCATTCCATCCTATGCATCCTAAATCTTGCTTATTACATCATAATTGCCTTTCCCCCAGCTATAACTCTTGCCCTGCGGTATGTACCTATCCTTTTCAATTGCTAAAGTAAACATAACTGAATGTGGTCACTATCACCAAAGTGCTTACCAACCTCCAAATCTAACACTTGGCCTTGTTCATTACCCAGTACCAAGTCTAATGTGGCCCCGCCCTTTGTTGGCCCAACTGCATACTGTGTCAGCAAATCCTCCTGCACACATTGGGCAAAAGCTGATCAATCTAAAGTACTTGAGCTACAGTGTTTCCAGTAAATAGTTGGAAAGTTGAAGTCCCCATAACAACTACCCTGTTACTTTTGATCCCATCCAAAATCATCATTGCAATCCTTTCCTCTACATCTCTGGGACTTTGCGGAGGCAACAGGGTGACCTCTCCTTTTCTGTTTCTAACGTAAACCTGTACTGCCTCAGTAGACGAGTCCTCATCAAATGACCTTTCTGCCACCATAATACTGTCCTTGACTAACAATGCCACACTTGCCCCTCTTTTACCACCTTCCCTGATCTGACTGAAATATCTAAACCCCGGAACCTGCAACAACCATTCCTGTCCCTGCTCTATCCATGTCTCTAAAATGGCCACAACATTGAAGTGCCAGGTACCAATCCATGCTTCAAGTTCACCCACCTTGTTCTGGATTCTCCTGGCGTTGAAGTAGAATTACTTCAAACCATTTTCCTGCCTGCTGGTACACTCTTGCGATCTTGAAACCTTATTTATGACCGCATTACTCTCAACCTCCTATACACTGGAACTACAATTCAGGTTCCCATCCACCTGTTGAATTATTTTAAACCCTCCCAAAGAGCATTACCAAACCTCCCCTACCATGATATTGGTACCCTTCTGGTTCAGGTGTAGACCATCCCATTTGTAGAAGTCCTACTTTCCCCAGAATGAGCCCCAATTATCCAGGTATCTGAATTCCTCCCTCCTGTGATCACTACTTCCAGTTCCTGATTACTGGCCAAGTTTGAAGTACCTACCCTATGAGTTGTTCCTGCTTTTGGGAGAGAAGTGTTAAGATTCTCCCTCCCTATTACATTGCAGCGTTGCAGTTTGGACTTGAGGTGATTCATTCTTGGGCCAAGTTTCTCATTTGCTGTCCATGTGGTTGCTATTAATCACTCTGGTATCCATTAGCTCCCACATGCTGCTTCTGCAACACATCATTAACCATGTCACCTTTGAAGAACTTTTTCTGCCTAATTAGAGTTTAAAGTTTAAAAATATCACTAAGTAACCTGAAGTAGTTTTATTTATTGTGTTATAAATTTAAACAGTAGCTGTATCATCCACCCCCCAGTACCAGTTTTTGCTGTGGTCCAAGTATAGAGAACAGAAACCGGTAATTGTGACCAATCAATCGCCTGCTTACCCCATGTGTCCCTGTGGATCATTGCTGTTGTGCTCAGTGCTCCCTCTTTCAGACCATGCCTTGGTCTGTAAAAGAACAGTATCATTTCCCTCAATGTTTGGAATGCTCTGCCAAAGCTGTTTTCTATTCAGGTGCTAGCAAAAATCTCCAGTATCTCACTCCTCCAACTGGAATTCTATTGACACAAGTCCAGCCGTGTTAACTTGGAAACTATTTTGCATTAGTCACTTAATTAATAGTATGGCTTCAACACCAAGCCCCTTGTTTTCCACTGACCAAGGCAGACAGAAACTACATGTTACTCATAAAATCAAGTTAAAAGAGAAATGCAGCACTTGACTAAAGAGTGAGATTAGCCCTGAAAACACTTAGTTCCCTCATTCCTATGAGATCATCATGCTGCAAATCTGGATGGTGATTGGGTTCTGTTCAGTTTTAAGGTTAACGTTCTAGAAATTTTCAAATGTGGAAGAGCCGTGAGTAAAATGGCTCTGTGCGTACAATGGCTTTGTGTTTCTTTACACTGGGAGCACAGTAAAAACTGGTACTGGGGGGTGGAAGATACAGCTACTGTTTAAATTTGTCTTGAAATTTGGAGATCTGGGCTGCTGAACAGTTGAGGTCAGCTGAAAACCCACCATGACTGTAGGCAAATTTAAAATCATTTATTTAAATGCATCTAGGGGGAAAAAAGAACCCAGCATCAGTAATGATAACTGAAACAACTGGCTTCTTTTTTGTGTATTAGTGTCGTTAATTGTCTCTGTTGTCCTTCCTGGTTTTACCTTTGTGATTCAGATGCACAGCAATATGGCTGACCCTTAATTACTCTCTGAAAATGGTTCAGTAGGTGTCTCATTTGTCTCAAGGAAGTTGCGGATAGGGAAGAGATGCTTGGCCTTTCCTGTGACATCCTACAAATGAACCAAATACATGCTTTTAATCTTCACAAGAAAACAATAATGGAAGTGCTGTCAGACATTGCTCAACACTTTGTCAAATTTGAACCTTCATTAGTGGGATCCCTTCAGTCACTCATACATACTTTCATTCCTTTATAACTTAAGGGATGCTTTATGCACCTCCAGTTTATATTTCAAAGCCCATACAGGATGGTAATTTCACATGTTATGGGCTGTAATTTTGATTGTTCCTGAATTGACAGCTTTTTAAAGGCTTTGTCAGCTCTTTACTAGTCTCCTAGAATTGCATGTATACCAGCAGGTCTCCTATCCCTCACTGTTTTTCCCTGGCAGACTGTGAGGCTAATTTCCTCCTTCTATGTGGCCCCAAATGGAGACATCTAAATTATAGGCATTGTCAAACTAAAGCAATTGCACTGACATTTTCTTTGACTGCAGTTTTAACTTCATGCAGAGAAATAGAAGCACCAACAAAACCCAAATTTTAATGCAACTGGAAGAAAAATACTTAACAAAGCCACGAAGCCTGCAAGATTGAAAACCCCAGGTATAGTTTTAACAAGAAAGATAACTGAATAGTAATGAGATATGAAATATGTGACATTTCCTTCTGTGACTAAAATGCTTCCATTTTATTTGTTGTAGAATGACCAGTGTTCTTGGGTGAACAGGTGAACTGTCCAATATTTACCTGATGTTCCTCCAAGTGAGAATTAATCTTAACCCTTGACACAACCTGTAACTGTTTTCTCAGCACTGTTGTTGAAATAATTCGACTGCAATTGCCATTTATTGTCCTGTGTGCATTATGGTGGACCAAAATGGGAATAGGACTGTTTCAAAAGAAAAAGAATTCTGCATATTTTAAATGCAAACAACCTGACACACATTGTAAATGCTGTTTACACAGTTGACACAGTAGTGGGAGTCTGGTCCAGCTGAGCTGAAGCCAGGGAGCTCTACACAAGTGAAGAATTGGCTGTCAATAAAAAAGCTGTTTGGCCAGTGGATTGGTAACTAAGGCAAACAACTGTTTTTGGATCCCGGGTAGCTGGACAACTTGGAGTATGAAAAATTGGAAGAAGCCACTGGATCTCTGCAAAGGATATGAGCTGTCTGTTTTCTCTGGACTAAAAACAAAACTTAAACCCAAAGAAGGTCAGGTTATTTTTTCTTCAGTTGCTGTAAGCTTTGGCTCTTCAGAGTTGGTGCGAGCCAGCTACCCTGCACCTTCTGAAAACAGGTGAAAGTATCTGGAGAAGCAGGATCAATGAGCAGCCTGCTCCAACAAGCCACAAAGATCAGCTCAATGAATAGGGGCCAATGAACTGCCTTCCCAGTCTTTGCCTCCATTCTTCACAATCATGTAATTATTTCTTGGCAGTGTCTGTCAGTATGTGCATGTAGGAGGGGCAGTTATTAGTAGTTTAGAGTTTTAACTGGTAGAATTAAATATCAGCTGTTCAGAATTGTTTATTTCAGATTTGAATCTATTTATTTGTAATTGATGTTGAATTTTCTTTTGTACATAAACCTGGTCCTTACTATCAACCTGGGTTTAAAGGACCGATAAGTTGGTGAATTCTCCATACTATATAAAACCTTTAAAATTTTGTGACAAATCTGGGAATAGCAGCACTTGATTTCCAGTATATTAACCCAGTAAGACATAGCACAGATTCTTTCTGCCAATGCATCCTTTTTCATTTACCCCTTGCAAATCTATATTCTGCACTTGAACTTTGTATTTAATCTCTCCCAGCCCAGTTTTATTTTAACCTCAATTTAGTTTCCTATTCAGGAAGCTGAAGCTTTTGATGCCCCGTCTTTGCTTATTATTACATTTGGCTGACTTAGTACACACATTGTTACCTTTAAGGATCTGTGATGAATGTTGTCCTGGTCAGTCTCTGTTTCTTGTCCTATTAAGCTCGATCCTCTCTTTAGATACTGGCTCAGGCTTTGCCTCAAACTCTCCACTGCAATGTCTGTGCCCCTATTGGGTACTTGGCTCAATGACTAGACTCCCATTGTGTTAAGTAGAGAGTACTTTTGTTCCAGGTTGACCAACCCCATTTGTTTTAATTTTTTCATTGAGGTTCAGTAGAGCGCTGTATTGTAGCAGTTTCAATGTTCATGAGAATGCAAGAAAACAAGGTTTCTGCTCTAAGGCAAAATATAACAGCTGGCTTGGGACTGCTGCCTGCTCCAAAGCTGCCTAAATGCTTTCAGATCCACACATCTGACCTGAGCATGTGGTTTGTGGACTCCCCTGCGCTTATCGCCATGTTGAAGCTGCTGGACACATCAACTGAGGTTAGCAGTAATCATTCATTCTCTGAAAGCATCCATTTGTACAAAGTTTGGCCAAGGTGAATACCGTCCAGCCTGGATACAGTTGTTTGTAGTGGCTCATGACATTTAGTTACATCTGACATCATCTTTGTCTGTTCCCATTTTTGTATTTTTAAAATGTTGATATGTTTGACATATAATGCATGCAGCCAAACGCAGCAACAAGAAAAGTTTGCTAAATGATACCTGAAAGAAATGTTTACTGTTTATTTCACAGGTACTTTGTTTATAATGATAACTGAAGTTTTCAATTCTGTCGTATCATAATAAGAAGAGTGATGTTTTGATGAGGTAGTTAAAATCTTGTAGACCTGTAAATCAGTGAGCTTTAATTATGGCTGATAGTACTATCTTCTCACCATTGATCCTAACTAAACCCCCAACTACAATATCTCTGCATTTGAATTCAATTGCTGGAGATTTAATAGCTTTTGCTTGCGCAAGAAAAGTTGACATAATTCAGTTGTGACCTTCAAAACAGGGACTGTCTGTTCCTGGATAAATCTTGCAACTGATCGAATTAATGATAAGTTTGCCAATACAATGTATTTAGAGACCAGTTCCTGAATGCAACTTTGACCCCAGTCAGTGTTAATATCTCCAAGACATTTTGCTGAGTTGCTCCTGTTTTGAAATGGCTACCAAGCTGATTTGATTCTCCTTCTTAGACCTGCAGCAGAATCGATATTGTCACTCCGATATTGTTTTGAAATTGAGATATCACTGTCAGTTAACTAGCAGACTTCCCAACTGTGGCCAAAAGTTTGTACCTGCCATGATGTGTGTACATGATGATGAGATGCTTAAATCAAAACCTTGCCTGACTTTCCAACTGATTGACAGAACTAAAATTTGTTTTCTAAGTCCTCAAGATGATTTTCTATCAGTATACATCAGAAAAGTAATTGAAGATATTTCATGATCACATTTCCTGTTTCTCGATCTGTGTTGCATATAAGTGGTTGCTTCAAAAATTACAGAAAACGTGAGTACAATTAAAAACTTAAGTGTCTTGTGGCATCCTGAAGACAAATGGCATTGCATAAAGAGAAATCTATTCCAAACTACTGTCTTCTCCCTCTCCCTCCCTCCTCTCCCTCTCTGTCTGTCTGCCTGCCTCTTTCTCCCCCTCTCTTCCCCCTCTCTCTTCTTCTTTCTCTTTGTGTTCTGTCTCTCTCGTCCTCTCATCTGCATAACCCCCTTGCCCTCAATTCCCTTGTCTCTCAACGAATTTCTTTTATCATCATCTAGGGTCTGACAGGGGTGCATGAGACTTAGTGGAACTGGGACTCGGTGATAGTTCTTTGTTCATTTAGGGGTACTTGGATGAAAACTGTGGATATAGATTTAACATATAAATATGTGTTGAGTTTTGTGGTTTGAAAGTCTTGTAAAAATTTAGGCCTGGACTCTGCCTAATCAATACTTAACATCTGGTGCCTATTAATGGTAGCAAAGGATAGTTAGGTGTTTGTAAATCAAAAAATAATTTGTGGAAACTTCAGAGTAACGGCTGAATCAAAATCTAATGTTTTGGCTACAATGATGCACTTCTCCATCCCTCTTTTCTGAAAATGAGTCTTATGACCAGTGAAACCATGTGGACCAACTTTGTTTCTTTATCAAAGAATTTTAAGATACAGCCTTGACTGTTTTGCTAATTCAAAAGTAGGATAAGTAAAGTTACGTTTTTAAGAATTGGAGAATAATGACTTGGTCATAGATGATGAAATTATTAGCCTCCATGGATAAAGTTTGTCAAAAGATGATTTACCAACTGTTATGACACCAGGGATAGCAAGCAAGACCAAATCAGCTTCAGTATCACTGGAGCCACAATTCCATAAAATTAAAACATTCAGTGACTGCAACATTCTCAATTGTTCTGAATCAGATTTTTACAAACAGGCCTTGGACACCAAGTTTATAATGTAAACAAAAATTAACAATTTATTAGATCTAGAAATTTATCAGAACACAGAGGAACTACAAAGCAGCCTAATTCATATATTCAATCTAAGCTCAATCTTCTTTGATAACCAATCCCCATTCACACCAGGTAGGCACAGTTATGAGATAAATTTGAAAAAAGAATCAGTTTGTCAGTCGGATAACCATTTCAGTGATGCAGCCCAAGCTTGAAGGAAATCCGATGGATTGTATTACAGGCACATAGGCTTATATCTTGCTTGAATTCTGGAGATATTAGTTAATGCAAACATCTTCCGCCAATCTCTAGAAACTTTTCTTATTTATTCTGGATGTGATTCTTTTCTCAAAACTTCAATGAGTTGGTAACTGGAGCAGGCAAAACCAACACCAATCAGCCCTGCAGTTTTCAAAGCTATACTGCCCCTGCCCAAAAAAAAAAGTCAAAACACAGTTCACCCTTTGGTTTCTTTTTCTTTTCCAGTGTTCTCTGTGGTTGGCTGTGGCCAGCACGGGTCCTTCCTTGATTGACCAGTTCAACATCCAGCCAGCTACCAGGTGCTGAGCATTGTGGCATGTCTATGCTGGTTCATCTGTATGAATGAGTTGGACAGAAGGGTCTGTTACCGTGCTGTACATCTCTATGACTCTAGTGTTCTTCAAGCGATACTTAATCTGCATTACCTGCATTGTATTTCCAGGCTGGTTTCCAACAATAAACATCCGCCTTTTGTTCCCTGCTTTTGTATTTTTTAAAAGAAAACAAGCTGCTGTTTCAAGCCCAATTCTCATCTGCAACTCGATTCCAAGCCAGAAAATTAATGATCGTCTCAACATACTTGGTTCTGTCGTGTAGCAAGATTGTGACAAACTCAGGGAGTGTGAGGTTAATCCAAACAAGAGTACACCATAGAATTCAGTGGAATGTAAGCAAACCTGCAGAAATTCTAGCTCACTATTACTCAATTTGTGCCAGCTGTGCTGGCATGTTGACTTTAAACAGCTTTGTAGTTTTTATGGGATTGAAATTTACAGATAAACACACACTGCTAGGAAAATGTTGGAAGTGCTGGAAAGCCCCTCAGAACAGGTTGCAGGTAGCAGATTGACATTAATTTTTTACAAAGAGAAACAAGGACAGAAACAAGGACAATCTTTTGGCAAGTTTGAGAAGAGAATTTGAGACTTGGAAAGAAGAATGAACTTGAAAATTGATCAGGGTGTGATTGATTAATGTTTAAGATGTAATTCAAAATTTTATTAAGTCATGAACTGTTCCAAATAGTATTTGAAACTAAACATGAGTTGGAATATTTAGAATATGGAGATGGACATTTGGATTAAAAAGGGCATTGCATTAGTCGCAAAATTGAGTTTTGAGAAGAGTTGTAGCTCAGGTTGAAGTTTTAGATGTAGGTTTGCTCGCTGAGCTGGAAGGTTCATTTTCAGACTTTTCGTTACCTTACTAGGTAACATCTTCAGTGTGCAGTATGAGACAGTGGATGTATATCTACAGTGTTGGGCACAGATTGGCTCAATGCTACTTAGACTCTAAATAATTAAAATTGGAACAAAGTCGAGGAATTGGAAAGTTCTTCCAATATCAGGTTTGAGGCAGATAACACACTAAAATGTTTAAGAGATGTCATTCCTTGTAATGTGAGTGAAATTGATTGTTTTATTAACAAAGACGTACTGTCCAGTGAAATAATATTGTTAGAGAGTAGCCAAATATTTTTTAAAAGCACCCCAAATGAGGCGATGTGAAAAAATGCCAATGTTATTGTGTTTGGAAAATGTGCAAATTTAAATTCACACAATTGGGTCAATATTGTGATTCTTAAATGAACCATAACCACTCCACTCAAGAAATTAGAATCATAGAATTCTAAATTAAAGTGGTGTTATTAGCTTCGGGGCAGAACATTAGCTGAAAGAAAGTTAATTGTGTTGCATTGGCAATTTTTCAATCTATCCAAATGATGTTTGCCACTAATAGGATGCTGCTGTGGAACCAAAAAGATATTTTGCCATTGACACAAATGATTAATGTGGTATCACAGTTTGAGTACTCGTGTGATGCCTGATTTGTGTGTTGTACATCCCAAAGACTAATGGACCATATCAAAAAATATTTCCCTTCAGATGTTCACACAATTAAGGTCTGCCTATACCCAATCATTCTGCATGTGTAAAACTCAATGTAGGATCTAACATAAGATACAATTCTGCAATTCAATACCATTTGCAGAATAATCCTGAATGTACAAGGAATTTGGACCAGAGTCCAAGTGAATGGCATTACTTAGGGCTGTAGACAGGGCTTTAAACTAAATGAGGTTGCGGGGGGAGCAAGGGCTTGGTTATCAAGGAATTGAGAAAACCCGAATTAAAGGTGGAAGAAAGAGTGCAGAAGTCAGGAGAGATTATTAAAATCTTCAGCACGGACACAAATAGGATAGAATACATGGAAAAGGTTAGCAATCAAACTTGAGGACACTGGACAAATGAACGAGAATGTGAAGAGGGTCAGTTAATACAGGACTGAAGGTGTTATATCTGAATGCACACAGTATAAGAAATAGTGTAAATGAGCTTGTGGCGCAGATCAAAATAGGCAGCTATGACATGGTGGGCATCACAGGGATCTGGCCACAAGGAGATCACTTTCCACCAGCATGCAGACCCTAGTTCCACTTAATAAATTTGTGACTCCTTCCCACCACTGTGCTCATGTTGGAGGGAATTCTGAGGGTCAGGATGTACATGTATTTGAAAAGGTGAGGACCGATTAGGGATTGTCAGCACGGTTTTGTGCATGGGAAATCATGTCTCACAAACTTGATTGAGTTTTTGAAGAAGTTTTTGAACAGTGGACTGATAAGGGCAGAGTGGTGGATGTGATCTGTATGGATTTCAGTAAGACTTTCAACAAGGTTCCCCATGGTAGACTGGTTACCATGGTTAGATTTCATGGAATACAGGGAGAACTAGCCATTTGGATACAGAACTGGCTCAAAGGTAGAAGACAGAGGGTGTTGGTGGAGGGTTGCATTTCAGACCGGGGGGGAGGGGGCCTGTGAATAGTGGAGTGCCATAAGGATCGGTGCTGGGTCTACTACTTTTCATTATTTGTATAAATGATTTGGATGTGAACATGGAGTGACAGTAAGTAAGTTTGCAGATGACACCAAAATTGGATGTGTAGTGGACAGCAAAGGAGGTTACCTCAGAATACAATGGGATCTTGATCAGTTGGGTCAAACGGCTGAGGAGTGGCAGATGGAGTTTAATTTAGGTAATTGTAAGGTGCTGCATTTTGGAAAAGGAAATCAAAGCAGGACTTACACACCTAATGGTAAGGTTCTAGGGAGTATTGCTGAACAAAGTGACCTTGGAGTGCAAGTTCAAAGCTCCTTGAAAGTGGAGTCGCAGATAGATAGGATAGTGAAGGTGGTGTTTGGTATGCTTTCCTTTAATAGTCAGAGTAGGGTGTGCGGGGCGTTGGTTAGGCCACTGTTGGAATATTGTGTGCAATTCTGGTCTCTGAAGGCTGTTGTGAAACTTGAAAGGATATTGCCAGAGTTGGAGGATTTGCACTATAGGGAGAGGCTGAATTGGCTGGGGCTGTTTTTCCTGGAGCGTCGGAGGCAAAGGAGTGACCTTATAGAGGTTTGGATGGGCATAGATAGGATAAATAGACGAAGTCTTTTTCACCAGGTGGAGGAGTTCAGAATTAGAGGGCATAGGTTTAGGGTGAGAGGGGAAAGATACAAAAGAGACCTATGGGGCAAACTTTACATACAGAGGGTGGTGAGTGTATGGAATGAGCTGTCAGAGGAGGCGGTTATACAATTGCAATATTTAAAAGGCATCTGGATGAGTATACGAATAGGAAGGGTTTTGAGTGAAACATGCCAAATGCTGGCAAATGGGACTAGGTTAGATTAGGATATTTGGTCGGTATGGATGAGTTGGACCAAAGTGTCTGTTTTCGTGCTGTACATCTCTATGACTCTAAGTAATGAGTCAGTTAGACCAATGAGAGTCAAAGGATGTATTTAACTGGACTTCAAGAAGGCCTTTGACAAGGTACCACACAGGACGCTACTGAGTAAGATAAGGGCCCATAGTGTCAGAGGCAAGGTGCTCGCATGGATAGAAGCTTGGCTGTCTGACAGAAAGCTGAGAATGTGGTTAGAAGGGACCTTCTCAGGATGGTAGCCCATGTCAAATGGTGTTCCACTCGGCTCAGTTTTGGGAGACAGCTTTTCACTTTATGCATTAATGAACTAGATGAAGGAACTGGGGGCATTCTGACTAAGTTTGCAGATGATACAAAGATAGGTAGAGGGACAGATGGCATGGAGGAGGCGGGGAGGATACGGAAGGATTTGGACAGTTTAGGAGAGTGAGCAAAGAAGTGGCAGATGGATTACAGCGTGGCAAATTGTGAGCTCATGTACTTTGGTCGGAAGAATAGAGGCACAGACTATTTTCTAAAAGGGGAGAAAATTCAGAAGTCTGAAGTGCAAAGAGGCTTGGAATTGTAGGCCAGGATTCTGTCAAGGTACACTTGCATGTTGAGTCTGTAGTTAGGAAATTAATTGCAATGATGGCATTTATTTTGAGAGAACTTGAATATAAAAGCAGGGGTGTACATCTGAAGCTGTATAAGGCTCTGGTTAGACCACATTTGGAGAATTGTCTGAAGTTTTGGGTCCCATTTCTCGGGAAAGATGTACTGGTCCTGAAGCATGTTCAGAGGAGGTTCACAAGAATGGTCCCAGGAATGAAAAGCTTAATATATGAAAAATGTTTGAGGATTCTGGGTTTATACTCGATGGAGTTTAGAAGGTTGAGTGGGGATCTAATTGAAACATACAGAGTCGACATTGAGAAGATTTAGAACAAAGATAAGGAGAAATGTCTTCAGCCAGAGAGTGGTGAATCTATGGAATTCATTGCCACAGAAGGCTGTTGAGGCCAGGTCATTGAGTAGGTTTAAGACTGAGCTCGATAGGTTATTGAGTGTCAAGGAGATTATTGGTTACGGGGAGAATGGGGTTGAGAAACTGAAGAATCCTGAAGAAGGGCTCACGGCCAAAACGTCGATTCTCCTGCTCCTTGGATGCTGCCTGACCTGCTGCGCTTTTTCAGCAACACATTTTCAGCTCTGATCTCCAGCATCTGCAGTCCTCATTTTCTCCTGAGAAACGTATCAGCCATGATTGAATGGCAGAACAGACTGAATGGGCTAAAATGCCTAATTTCTGCTCCTATGTCTTATGGTCTTGTCCTGCCAGCCAATTTTGGAAGGTATTTTTCTAATTAAACAGTTTAGCGATGCTGTTACCATCTCTGGAACAGGTAACATTTGAATCCAGGTTTCCTGCCTCACAGATAAAGATATACAACTGTGCCACTGGAGCCCTTCCCAATTTAGGTTGGTCAGTTGGACTCACAATATGATGCACCTGCAAACACTGGAAGCTGTGTATATTAATGCAGAAGACCTTGTTGAATTCTGTAGTTTGCAGATATAAAGAACACAAAAACCCTGCATTTGTTTGAACTGAACAAAATAGGTGATAGCCATTTGTTGGTTTATTTCTAAGAGGAACACTGTGACCAATCAGAGTCAACTTGCTTGATTTAAAATTTAAATCTTAGCTATTTGTTGTCAATGGGTGTATCCTGAATAGTAAAACCTCTAACAATCACAGTTCATTCATCAACCAATTAGCGCACACTTTTGTGGCGTGAGTGTAGATTTTTTTGCTTGAATTTATAGTTTCTTTTAATCAACATATTCAAAGATATTATGATACACTTCTAGAGCAGGTGGGACTTGAACCCAGGCCTTCTAAACCAGTGGTAGCAACATTATTGCTACACAATGTGAGATATCTCTCAAATTTGTATTCCTCTAAAATGTCCTGATCAGTGCAAGACAAATAGCTTCGGCACTGTCTTTCTCAGCCATGTGAAAGGATAACTGCTAATAGGTGGGAATGAAAGAGTAACAGATCACAAAAAGATAGAAGGCAATGTAAAGGGCATAACAAGGTAAAAAGATATAATGCAGACTAAACATGTCATCAGAAGACGAAGCCAGTGTGATCACAAAATCTTAGTGGTTGCAAATTAACTAGGCAACAAGTTAATTCTTGTTAGTTTGCAGCTTTTATTACAAAGCTGGAAGTAATTTGAGGTGTAGACTGCTTTGTTAGAGAGGGAACAGCCAGCACAATTACATAGGCACAGAAAAGGCATTTCTTCATGGGTCTTCAAAGGCTAATTATAAGGATTTTGAAGACGCAAACCAAAAAAGATCTCAGTAGATTCAGCTATGGCAAGAAAAAACATTTTTTGAAGCTTTGTTTTTGCATTGTTAGCAACAAATGCTTGAAATACTGCAAAAGAATCATTGAATCCAGTAGGAGCAGACTGGATGTTAAAGATGCATAAGGTCTAAATGATGTCTCTAGAGTTTGGCACTTCTTTCTAAGATCTGTAGTCTTCAAATTGGACTATCTCCAGTTGAAAATAGACTTCATTATGTTTTATTGGCATTGTGGGGGCCAGCTAACAAGCAGCATCACCATGATGCCTATGAATGTTTCTTTGGGGTACAAAGAGTATATTCTAAAAAGTCATAAATACGCCTAGATCAAAAGTGTTTGGGATTTCCAAGTACATTGAATTGGAAATTGGGAAAAATGGCTTGAATGTGCCTTTGTAATTTATCAAAATAAGGCCACAGGGAAGGCAGCAGCTTCCAAAACTCAAACAGAAGGATAATGAAGACTAATTGGACAGCTTAAATGCTTCAATGCCCCAAAAAGGCTAAGTGCTAGTTTTGATGCCTTATAAATTTCAACCAAATCACCCCTTACTTTTCTTAAGGCTAATGAAAACAAACCCAACCTGCCCAATCTTCCCATGAAACAAACTGCTCATTACACAGTTCTCCATCTCATAAACTTCCTCTGAGTGTGCAGTTTTAAAACAGATTATGGAGAATGGAGAAATCTCCACTTTGAAGTGTGTGGATAGCAGCCGTCAGCTATCTGGTTGTTTCCTGAAGAAAGGAACAAACTGTAACAAACTATTATAAATTATTATGATTTTGAAGGACATTTGAAACTTTAATGTCCACTTGAAGAAGCCGGAATATAATACTTTGACATTGTGCGCAATGTCTTTTACTATTTTTTTTCTTATAATGTGTACTTTATAAAGTAAAAGGGATAAAGGACAATCATTTATCATCTGGCAGTGATGCTTGGGTTCAAATGGTATTCAGTAGGAAGTGATGGCTGTATCTTAATTGAGGAATAATTAGATGAAAATGGATGTGTTATAAATATGTCAATACCAAAGTGTTGAATTTTGTGATGCAAGATTGAACCAAACTCTGACTACGAGATGAGTAGGTCTGGGCACTAGCTAAACCATGTTTTAACCTCTTGCCCTCACTAACCCATCATCTCTCACGTATACACATGCACTTGACCTAACTCAATCCAACCTGTCTCCTGATACCTGACATTGACATGTAATGAAAGGTTCTAAAATAATTTAGTTACATTGTTCAAAAGACATTGCTTCTCTTAAAGATTATCATGGAAACAGCTGAGGTGCTTTATAAGGACTAACTGGTGTCTTCAATGTATATTTGTTCCCATCTGAAAACCTCAGAACCTGCATTTTTGAAGGGCTATTAGAAAGCAGCTGTGTAGCACAAGATAGCAAAGAAAAAGACTTGTAATTTGAAGGTATAGAGAGGGGGAATCAATAAATTAGGAATCTATGTTTATTTTTGTTTGGTGTTATAAAAGTTGGGTTTGTTTGTCACAACATAATTGTTTTATTTCAGACTGAATTCGCTGCATTTTGAGGTACCAGCGGGCAAATGACGAAATATTTCTTTGGCAATCTAGTCAGCATTGGCTCAGCTTTGATGTGGAAAATCTTAACATATTGAGCTTTTCTTCCTGCAGCTTGTTCTACTAATATTGCATAATGCCCTTTAAGCTTTGAATTTATTAATTGAGCTTTAAACATAAAAACCTGTACATTTGGCATACTGGTTTACCTCTGAAAAGTGAAAATATTAAAATTTCCAGATGCCTGGAGAGTTGACCGTATTTCAGTTGTTGTGATGATGCCATCGTTATTAATTGTTTTTTCGAGGATTAGTGTTTTAAGGATCTGAAATTTATTTGTTTGAAAGACTGAAGAGGTACAAATGTGTTTTTATTTAAAAAGATAATTTATAAGCCACCTGGGAAACTTTGAAAGATGCTTCCTGGATGACAAGTCACAAGTTTTTAAGTTAGCTGCTTGAACTTGTTTAATGGATTTTAATTGAGACATGGCTGTCAGGGGTTGTAGCTACTTGATATTGTTCGGACATCAGTTGATGTCTAACATGTTGAGGGAAGCAATCCAATTCATCCTCCCCCATCTTTCTGTCGTGGCCAAATGTTCATAGCATTGTCGCTTTTTAATCCTTTAATGTCGGCTCTTAGAATCATAGAGATGGAAGCAGACCCTTCGGTCCAACTCGTCCATGCCGACCAATTATCCCAACCCAATCTAGTCTGACCTACCAGCTCATTCCATACACGTACCACCCTCTGTGTGAAAAGTTGCCCCTTAGGTCTCTTTTATATCTTACCCCTCTCACTCTCCACATATGCCCTCTAGTTCTAGTGAAGCAAGCATTGGATTGTTCGTCACTAATAGGGAACGCGAGCTGTATTTAGACTGTCGTGCGATAGGTTATTTCTATCCTACTGATGATGCGTTGTTTCAAAGCAGTCTTGCTTAGTGTGAGAGGAACCGCAGATTCAGACACATGGTGTATTTGCACATCTGAGGAGCCAATAATGCGAAGCTACCATCTGTGGGATTATGACTGCAAGCCTCTAAGTCAGAATTGCACCTAAACATAACAGTACCTAGCGCCGCGAATCACTGTTTGGGCTGGGGTAACTGACTGTGGTCAGTGCGTACGCTGCTCAAGAGCGTGGGTATTGCCCCTCTGCTGTAAATGCGCAACATGTTCATGGGGCATCTGGTGCAAAATTATTTGTAGATGACCTGATTCTGACTCAGGATTTTGTAAGCTGTAGAGCAGATACCTCGCTGCAATCTATTTTAGTAATTGCTTGAGCCAAAAAAAAACTAGGGAGGCATGTGGCACAGTGGTTAGCACTGCTGCCTCAGCACCAGGGATCTGGGTTCACTTCCACCCTCAGGAGACTGTCTGTGTGATTTTTGGACATTCTCAATGTGTCCACATGGGTTTCCTCCGGATGCTGCACTCCTTGCAGAGGGTCAGTGATCTCAGTGGGCTGAATGGCCTGCTTACACATAGTCATGCTTCTATTATTCTATGAATTCTCAGGAGACTTTTCACTTTAAGAACTGAAAACTGATGTAGCTTCTTTCCTGAGAAGCTTCTCGAACACTTGTTCTTGATATCCCGTGAATAAACTGGCAGCATGATGGTTCAATGGTTAGCACTGCTGCATCACAGTGACAGGGACCCAGGTTCAATTCCACCCTTGGGGGCGACTGTCAGTATGGAGTTTGCACATTCTCCCATAGTCTAAAGACATACACAGTCTAAAAATGCAGATTACAGAGTCTGGGAGGGCTGTTGTTTTGAGGATCAGTGTGGACGCGATGGGCGAAATGGCCTACTTCCACACTGTAAGGATTCTGTTCTATTAATTGCTTCTGAAATGATCCCAATGACAGTTCCACATGTCTAGTTACACACATCCATGTGAACCAGGAATGCAGACTGTTAGACATATGAAAAGTTTAATATGTAATCCTTTACTTTTCGTGAACTCACTTTGACGAAATTAGGTTTTTTATGGTGGATCTCTGCAGAGAAAATCTATTCATTTTCCTCAAACGTTGTATTTTTGCATGTTGGGTTATTTGGAAAGGGTGTATTTATATTATCATATTCCAAATTTTTATCGCATCTTTATTGAATAAATCCTGTTTTATAATAAATCAATAGTTTATTGCTTAAATGTGTTTGACAGATTTGCTTTCTGAAATTAGTGGATAAATATATAAAAGGCCATGTTGATAACTAGGTAAAACATTTTTTAACATGTTGTTACTAGAAGAATAGTGGGGCCTCAGACAGACCATGCATTCCTCCAAGCTCAGTCTCAGCAACATGTAGTGATCCTTGTTTTAGCCAGACCTCTTCACAGCAAATTTATTGAACAGTGTATTTCAAGCGAACGCAATTTCTAGATGATGACTGAAGGAGTACTCCGGTATTGCTTCAAAAAGCATTATAGCATTCATTACTTTGTAAATCTTGCCAGACAGATTCCACATTTGACTCTTCCTTTCTCCAATGCATTTTAATGTTGCTGTATGGAAATCATATAAAAGATTTATAAGTTATTAGTCCCACAGTATGCAGTATTGAAGTTTTACAACAATCCTTTCCCATTTGTTATCCCCTGCAGCATTTGTTCATAGCTTGTTTTCTTATTTCTTCTTGGGATTTGTCTTGTGATAAGGTGATACCATAAATTCACGCTTTTATCTATCGTGAAGGCATTTTAAAGCTTTGTGGAAGCACATGCACAGGGTACAGCATGGTCAAGGTGTCATGCAAAATTTATAGGAATATTGAGGTAAAATCTGCACTATATTAACTAGGCATACACCATTCTGCTTGCAGACTTGGTTATTGAATTCCATGAGATTAAAAAAGTCACGCAATTTTTATGCTTATGCAGTAATTAGTATATGTGGAGTTGATTGTTGATACTTGAATTGAATTTCTTGATCAAAAGAATGGCCTTTCACGTTTTCAAACAAAAAAATCAAAGCAAATGTTGGTCAATATAGTTGATGTGCACTTGAGTTGCGTTTACTTGTCTTTGGTCAAGGCCCATATTTCTTAATGTTCTCAGCTAACCCTATTTATCTATCAAGAACATTTGAAGATTCAATTGAACCAGCATTTGGAACATTTGGAGATTCAATTCCAGATTTCTGCTACTTTGGCTGAAAATCCTTCCATTTTTCACTCTTAAGAGGTCTAGCTCCAATTCTTTAAGAATTAGTAGTTTCCCATCAAAATCCATTTATCATTTTGGTATCAGCTTTGGTATTCATACTTCAAAACATAAAAGGATAAAATGCAAGTTTTATGTTATGCAACACCATCTAATGTTGAAGGTGTTGGTTGCATCCAGGTAAATTTGCAAATTAAACTCAAGGGCAGTGCATCCTGACTAAGGTCTGGGGTGCAAACTGAATGAGTATTTGAGATGATGTCTAATTAAACCTCTGTGCTATTTTTAACAAAAAGAAATAAGCTAGCAAAAACTTGTAATCACCAGGTTATTCTTAGAGTGCTGTATTGTGTATAAAAAATAGGAGGATAGAGGAGATCAGTAAATTGCTGTCAAACTTTTCTGGTGCTCATGCATAGTTCTATCTTTTGCAAAGAACCTTGACCTGAAATTTTGCTGATTTGATTTCTTTTTCCCACATCTAATGTCTTCTGGAGCTGGGAAGCTATGTTCTTGCAGTTGAGCAGATTGTTGGCAAAATTGGTTATGGTTGACAAATTGTAATCTTCTGTTGTCTTGGCTATAAACTCAGGTACCAAAATTTGATTGACCATATTTCACAACAGTGGCAAAAGAGAAGCATGTAGTTCAGGAGATAGGAATTGAGGCTTCTGGGACGTTGTATCCTGTTCTGTAGGAAGATAGATCTGTACAAGTTGAGCATTTTACATCTCAACAGTGTCCACAACCAATACCTTTGAGGGGTGATGAGCTGTTCTTGCTATTTGAGATAATTTAAAAATCTTATCAGTTGGCAAATGGGTTGTAATATGAGAGAACAAAAGCAATGTGTACAAAAAAGGAATTGGGAAACACATAACGTGCAAGAGTAAGAAATAAGAATGTATTGGATGAGATCACAGTTAGAGGCAATGAGGTCTAAATTATATATACAGTGCTTGCATAGGAAGATAGAGCATGTGATAACTTAGGTTGCAGAGCTACAAGTGCAATAACCAGTTGGAATCTGATGTAACAGAGACCTAACTCAGAACAACAGCACTGGGTATCAAATACTCCTGGATAGATGATGATCAAGAAAGATTGGCAAAGAAAGAAAGGAAGATCAGTAGTAATATTGATTAAGGAAAAGCCAGCAATGGTTCTAAAAGTGTTAGGGACAAAATCAATCTTATTGTGAAACAATAGAGGCACTACTACCTTTCGAGGCTTATTCTAGAAACCACCAAATGGGAGTATCATAACAGTAGGAGAAAATGAACTTATTTTTAAAAAAAGCTGTCATCTGTTTTTAATACCTGGGAACATCATGGTGATAGAAAGCAAAGACACCCTGATCTTAGATGGCAAACCAGCAAACCACGTAGATTAACCATGTTTTGTAAAACCAACATGGAGTAAACAAAATTACCTGAACAGAAATTAACTTTTTAATCCAAAGACACTGAAGAAAGCTCCTATTTTGCTTTACATCTGGATAATAAGTTCCACATATTAATGGTGAAGTATAACATCAACAATTATCAAGCTTGGAAGGAAGGAACACACGTTTGAATGCACCAATCAGCGGTAATTCAGGGATTTGCCTTTCATAGGAAAGATGGATTTGTGACTGGAATCAGCTGGAGCAATCTCTCTCTTTCCTTTTCTTTTTCTCTCTCTGTCTGTCTCTCTCTCTCTCTCTCTCAACGGACAAAGCATCTGCTGATGACAAACTGGAGAGAAACATCTGGACATCATGAACTTGGAGATTTGCAATATGTACTATTGCTGAGTGTACATCAACTTAGCAATAATAATCTCAAGTTAAAATCTTACATATCATGGAGACACTAGATACATTTCAAGCTGGGTATTCCTCTCATCGCCCTTTTGAACTGGATGTTATTCCTTTTTGTTTCACACCTGAATGCATATATGTTTGACATTGCAGCTTTTTTTTGTCAGACTTAACAGAGTAAAATTTGTTCGTTCTTTCATCTGAGGAAACCTTCTAATTGCCATTTACTGCTGTTATAGTCATAGGATAGCTGTTTTTATTAGACAGAGGTACAGCTAAAAAAGATGTAAGGAATTTGGAAAGAGGAGCCATTTCCAACCTGGTTGTAACAGGGAACAAATGTGCAAGTCAGGCAGATACAAAATCTATAGATTAATTGTAATAGGAAGTATCAACTATTCTAATGTAGACCGCACTGGCAATAACGTACAGGGAATAGTCAAAATCTTTTTCTGAAGTATGTTTAGGAGCATCTTCTAGATCATAGCTGCAGTGATGGCACATTTGTCGCTTCATTTGGGAAACAAATTAACAATTTTTACTTCAATGTTTGTGTTGTGAGTATGCCAACCAAGCCACATTTCTTGCCTGTTCTTACTTGCTTTAGGTATTTATAGAGTCATGCAGCATGGAAAACAGGCCCTTTGGTCTAACTTGTACATGCTAACCATGTTTCTCAAACTAAACTAGTCCCCTTTGCCTGCGTTTGGCATATATCCCTCTGAATCTTTCCTTTTTATGGACATGTCCAGATTTTTAACCAATTCAGAGAGCATTGGCATTAACCTGTGGGACTGGTCTTGCCTGGAGATTGTACATTGGTTCAGGCTATGTTTTTAATGACAAATTTATTTAGTCATCTTTCATATGTTGATTGATGTATTGCCAGACTAATTGAATTCTTTTTCAATTTTAAGTCTTGTTCTCTGGGTTGCAGGAACAGTTAGACTGCTGTAACCTGATATTGTACTCAAAATCTTGTGGCCCTACACACTTTGGTTCGATATTTTATTTTATTTTATACTTTCTAACATCCATATTTATAATGGAGGGTGAATACGGAAACTTGTCATACAATGGTTCCACAGCATGGTGGCTCAGTAGTTAGCACTGCTGCCTCTCAATGCTAGGGATCAGGGTTCGAATCCAGCCTCTGGCAACTGGCTGATTGGAGTTTGCACTTTGTCCCCGTGTTTGTGTGGGTTTCCTCTGAATGCTCCAGTTTCCTCCCACTGTTCAAAGATGTGCAGGTTGGTTGGATTGGCCATGCTAAATTGTCCATAATGTCTAGGAATGAGCAGGCTAGGTGGATTAGCCACGGGAAATGCAGGGTTACAGGAGTAGGGTAGGGTGGAGGGGGAAGTGGTGGTTGTGCTGGTAAGGGGACTTGGGCAAAATGGCCTTCTTCTGCAGTGTAGGGATTCTGTGATTTTTGCCACTGGTGATGCTGTAGTTCCATCAATTTGGCCATTTCTATCTCCACGTCATATGTTGTTGATAAAATTGTATATTTGTACCCTCTGCAATTGGCACTTTTGTTTGTTTGTTTTGAATGTTATTTGATTTAGGTGTAGGTTTGCTAGCTGAGCTGTAGGTTTGATATCCAGACGTTTCATCATCAGTGGCGACCTCCAAGTGAAGCAAAGCTGTTGTCTCCTGCTTTCTATTTATACTTTTGTCCTGGATGGGGTTCCTGGGGTTTGTGGTGATGTCATTTCCTGTTCGTCTTCTGAGGGGTTGATAGATGGCATCTAGATCTATGTGTTTGTTTATGGCATTCTGGTTGGAGTGCCAGGCCTCTAGGAATTCTCTGGCATGTCTTTGCTTAGCCTGTCCCAGGATAGTTGTGTTGTCCCAGTCGAAATGGTTTTTTTCATCCGTGTATAGGGCTATGAGGAAGAGGGGGTCGTGTCTTTTTGTGGCTAGCTGGTGTTCATGTATCCTGGTGGCTACCTTTCTTCCTGTTTGTCCTACGAAGTATTTGTGGCAGTCCTTGCATGGAATTTTGTGGATGACGTTGGTTTTGACAATGAGTTGTACTGGGTCTTTTAAGTTTGTTAGTTTTTGTTTGAGAGTGTTGGTGGATTTGTGTGCTACTAGGATTTCAAGGGGTCTTAGTAGTCTGGCTGTCATTTCTGAAACTTCTTTGATGTATGGTAAGGTGGTTAGGGTTTCTGGTTGTGTTTGGTCTGCTTGTCGTGGTTTGTTCCTAAGGAGTCTGCGGACTGTATTTGTTGAGTATCCATTCTTCTCGAATACGTTGTATCGGTGGTTCTCCTCTGTTTTCCGAAGTCCGTCTGTGCTGCGGTGTGAGGTGGCTCGTTGGAATAGTGTTCTGATACAGCTTCGTTTGTGTGTGTTGGGATGGTTGCTGGTGTAGTTAAGTATTTGGTCAGTGTTTGTCAGTTTTCTGTATGCGCAGGTTTGTAGTTCTCAGTTGCCCTTTCTTTCGACTGTGACATCCAGGAATGAGAGTTTGTTGTCGGTTTCTTCCTCCTTGGTGAACTTCCTCCTTCACTTTGTTTCTTATATGCTCCCTCTGAATTTAACAATGAAAATAAATCACACTCTTCTGATACTTTTAACTCCTATGAGAGAGAGTAAAAATACTTTTAGCAGTAGAGTGCTTTTCCCGATTTGTAATTTGTTCTCGTGAAATTAATTTTGAAAGCAAGAACAGATGAAGTTAGAGGAAGAGCAGAATCTGAAGTTGTTGAGGAACTTTGGATCTTTCACAAAGTCTTTGAGTGGGATGGGTGTTGATAAAGATTGAAGGTGACCTAAGTGAAACAAAATTGAGGCGACGAGCATAAGACAGAACTTGAATTGGTAGTTGGAACAGTGATAGAATAGAGTATTTTGGGAAGCCTTTACCATATGTTTTGATGTTACGCTATGTGTTGAATTCAAGACAGACGAGTTGAGATGATGGTAAAGTCGAGAACTCTTCAGGCTTAACTTCAAAGTAATGCTACTTATTATATATTAATGCCACACATGGTCATTGTGGCTGTATCAGGCTCTTGGTGTTATATTAGGTTAGGATTATTCTGCCTTCTGTGTGTTCGTGTCTTATGTGTTCTCAATCTTTATAGTTCAGAACAGTCCAAGCTCGTGTCTAATAGTATGGTCTAAGTTCGCTAACACTGTGCAAGTTAGTCTAAGTGATATGCAGCTCTGTGACACCATTACAAGTTTGCTCCAGTCTCTTGGATCCTTTACACAACTGGAAGGGAAGAGGCAGGAGTAATTGGAAAGTGAATATGGAAGGGCAATGATAGGGCAAAACTGTGGATATGCATGAATGACTGGAGACAGAAGTAAATTAATGGATCGATTAAGGGACACGTTCTCCATATAAACGCTGAAAAATATAATTGCCAGTAATGTGTGAGCTACGTACTTCAATGCCTCTCTGGTAAAAGACAAAACTTTTAAAAAAAACAATAAATTGGGAGTGGGATATAATAAGAATTGAGATCTCGGAAGTTGGACGAATGAGAAAAAGTAGGACAGGCCAAAAAAGGCTCAACAGGATAATGTTAACATAAACTGACTGTCAGGAAGCTGACTGGATCAGACCGACTGCCAGATTTTATTTTCCGTGGAAGTTAATTAGCGTTACTTGATAAAGTTTGTAATGGATGCAGATTCAAGATATTCCAGTTTGACCTCTACTGAAATTAAATTGTGCTCCCAAAGTGAAGTATGTTGGGACCATACAACAAATTGTTGATATTTGCCATCTTCTTGGTGTCCTCAGTGTCGAGTGGCAGTGGAGTAACAGTGCTGCATGCGGGTTCATGGACTGGGTCACATCTGTCCCATCCGCTTTCCTTCTTTGTTTTATTTTCACTTCTGCTCTTTTCTTTTGCTTTATTTTCTTTTTCTTTTGTTTTTTCTTCTTGTTTTCTGTGGTGGGTTGGCTAACAACACCAACGAATCAATGTGGTTTATCCTGACGATCGGAGCCAGCAAGGTCATTCTCCTGGTGTCAGGGCCAGTGGCAGCAACAGCAAAGCTCCTCCAGCGCTAGGGGTCAATGGCACCAGCAACAGCGGACTCTGCAAGATGGCAGTGCCAGCAAGGTGACATTTGCAGCCAAAGCAGAATTTGTGGCCTGGTGGTGATTGGTTTGGGGAGGGCGAATGTGCATTTAGTGGCGTGAGCGAAGTGGGCCCAGTGGTAAAGAGATGATGCCTAAAATGGGGTCACTCTTATATTGGTGGGTCTGCACAGGTGACAGCGAGGCAGTTGAGGTTTCCCTTGAGGCTAGGTGCCAGCATGGACTGGATTGGAAAGACTTATATTCTGAAATGTTTTTACTTCTTTATTTTTCTTATTTATTCCTATGATCCATAGTGCTGGACTATTTTGTTTTATTTTTCTAATTTTTTTTTTTGTTTCCTAAGAATCTTCAGTATCTGTACCTAGAGATTTTTGTACCTAGGATGGTGCTGTAATGCGGCAAATGTAAACTTTTTGCTGTACTCATTTGAGTACACGTGATAATAATGCTAATTCAATTCAATTAAGCCAGTGGTAGGTCATCTAACCTGATCTTTCCTTCAAGTGTAGAACCTTTCGCATTATCTACTTTAATGCAGGGTGGATCTTGAAGCTGCAACTAAATTGTTGCATCCATAGGCTTGGGTACTTCAAGGCAGTTCATTGTTATTACAGACATGGTACAAAGTTGAGGACAAACACAAAGTAGAAGCAGCCCTTCAAACAAATATTGCAAGAGTTAACATATTTACTTCAACACCGCTGCAACCCCTAGGCTCTCCAGATTCCCCTCAAGGCAGAAAAATAGAGGTCAGCATGGAATAGGTAACATATCATTGTGCAGGCAGAGAATAGCTCAGTCGGCATATCTTTGAGGTGTATGACACTTAATTTCTCCTCCCCACCCTATAAGCTACCCATGCTTTCAAAGTTGCTGTTCATACAATACTGTTAACCATTAATTCGGAATTCTTCTCAAATATTAAAATTATAACAGATTTTTACCAATGTGGTAACTATTCCATCTATTTACTAGCTACTTTCCAAATGGTGAAATGCTGCAGGTCTATGAAGTTCTAAACTTAATATATACGTTTAACAGAATGAAACTTGTGAAAGGGGGTAAATTAATCAGTAATTATCACATTGGATACAGGGAGAAATGAAATCGTTAAAGTTTGAGTCATTTGATCTTTGCTTAAAGAAATGAAACTAATGTCAGCAAGATTTTGTTGCCAAGCATGAAAAGTATTTCTGACATCTTTATTAGCTAAGTGATGTGTTGAGCTTAAACGGTTTTCCATTATCTGTTCGAGATTATGTAAAAAAAATCTTCAAAATTTTTTTCTGCACTTGTAACTGAATTTAAGAGGAACATTTAACCAGTTCTTCTGTCACCAGCATTATAGTTAAAGCCTTTTCTTTTAGCTGAAAGGTACTTGCTTCAATGAATACCCTTTATTAAATTTCTGATTCACTTTTTAAACTTGCTTAGGCACTGCATTGTTTTCCTCCCAGTGCACTGTGAAAAATGTGCGCAAACTGTTATTACTTATGTTATTTGATTCATTACACAAAATCCACCTGTGCTAGTTAGTAGGGTGTAAGCTGACTCATTTTTCCACTTTACTACACCACTTATCAGCTTCTTCACGCGCTGCTTAATTTGAATTTCAAAACTGAAGCTGAATGCGTTCTGCCAGCTGCTGAAGTTCCATGCTATGTTCCTTCTGCGCAACAGCATGATAACAGGAGCACTGTGATGAAGTTTCAGTGACGTTATTTACAGCTTCTGCTCACAGGTGGAATCTGATTCATTGAGATTGATTAGCATTACAACTGCAGTGGCACATCATTTTATGCATTTCTATGTACAAGCACATTATATCATGAAAAACATTTTTTTCATATTCTTCACGGTGTTCCCTTGTAGAAGAGACTTCTGTTCAAATCATGTTTTGTAAGTTTTGCTGCATGAGAAGCAAACTATTAACAATCTCAATAATTATATTAGATGGACAGGTCATAGGTCGGTCTATCGTATATTTTTAAAAACTAAAGAGCGATTTTTAATCTAACCATACTCTTACTGACTGGAATAATTCCTATTTATTAATAGTTTAATCTGCATTTGCTCCATTGAAGGACATTTTGATTGGCATTGTTCCATAAAGAATAAAACACTTGAATTTATTTTCCCTGTATATAAATGAGTTATCACTATTTTGCCAAATTTGCCCAAAGCTTGCCCAATCTCACCAAATAGATTCCAAATTTATGTGTAAATGGTGAATCTCCTATGATGGTGTTGCTAATGTATTGGAGGATGTGCTGTTTTACCATGTGGGTAGTAAGGCATGTTACATATATATGGCATAATTGGTGGCAGTTTATAGTGATCAAGAAAGACAACTAATTGTTTTGCATGATATTTTTGGGATGTTTATTGGTGTTGCTAGGAGCCCGTATTCTCAAACTAGTCGTGTATGTTTTAAGTGACTTTGTTGCAAGTAGTAAATCGGCATACTGCTGGAAAATAAACATTTTCTCAAACATTATCAAAAATCTGCTTTTATATTACATGCTCTTTTAGATACACGAATAAATGATTGAACTGCACCAATAGCTAGCACCATAACTGTGGAAGGAATGCAAAATGATAAAAGCTCATTTGTTGCACCTTCAGCTAGCATAAGAGTTCAGAATAGAAAGTATTGAGGCAAAGACCTTGCTGAGAAAATTTCTAAAATGAAGTATTCTGACACAATACCAAACCTGTTGCTAAAGATTTAATTATCTTGACATGCCTGTTTTATGATACAATCCTGAGGTCACCTTTTTAGCCCAGTTGATTTCTTGTTTCTGCTGTTACAGGTGTCCAGTAGCAGTAAAACTAACGTGGCAGTGAAATGAGGTAAAAACAATGACTGCAGATGCTGGAAACCAGATTCTGAATTAGTGGTGCTGGAAGAGCACAGCAGTTCAGGCAGCATCCGAGGAGCAGCGAAATCGACATTGCGGGCAACGTCGATTTTGCTGCTCGTTGGCAGTGAAATTAGACAGTGATAACCTTCCCGTATGTTGTACTAACGCAGACAGATTTTCACTATAACTGTAAGACTTTATGAATTCATTCACAGCCAACCTGGGAGCTTGAATATTTCAGCATTGTATATTCACCCAGGTATGGTATTTTCCCTTCTCTCTGGAATAATGCTTGCTGTTAGTTTTATGTTTCCCTCTGTTCTCTCTGAACGATGGCCCATCTTTTCCATTGCATATGTAACTGTTTTTTAAAAAAAATCGCCAATGCTCTGACACAGTAGTGGTACTTGAAAAATTTCTGCTGTTTGTTACCTCTGATTGGAGCACTGACTTAATGTGATATTTCCCTTTGTTGACTTTGTTGTGCAGTGAGGAACGCTGTAAGTTTAATGATCTTAAAAAGCAAGAATAGGGTTCTACTCAATTAGTTCACTTCAATGGCTATTAATTCACTTTTTAAATGGATAGAATATCTTTCATCGTTTCTTTTTAATAAAGAGTAGATTTCATAATTTTTCACAATCTGAAAATAGTAATTTGATGTGACAGTGCAAGGTGAAAACTGCATACAAAATACAAAATTGGGAAACCTTGATTTCCCAATAATACAAAAATATAAGTACTGTCGTAAGAAAGATTCATCCTGAGCAGCTGTTTTTCAATACAGGATGTAGAAGGCTGCAAGGGGAGTCTGTGGCCTGAAGCATTACTCTACTTATATAGTGGCATGTCATTTCCAGTTTCCCATTTGGCAAATTGTGAAGCTTGCCTGAGGCAGCAAAGGGGAAGACTAGAGCGAAAAATCCAAGGCTAGGCTTTTGTCAGCGAGAGGGAAGGATGGAAGTCTGAAGCTGGGACAAGCTAGCCAATTGTACACTGTCTTGTAGTCTCTACAAAAATCCCAGACTGAATTTGATAAACTGCCTTTTCTTTGTGTTGCAAGCAAATTCTCAAGAAAAGGAATACTGGCAAAATATATGTTTCTGCAGTAGGACCTATCAAAAATAAATGTTTTTTTCCTAGAAATATTTTCTGTAATTCAATGTACAATGCATGTATAAAAGAATAGGTTTAGTTTGTAATGGTATAATTGCTAAATAAGTTTTGTTTTGAAATTGTAAGTATCCGTACGCTCCAAGTGTTTCTCCATGAATTTGAAAGTTGTGCATTTATTGTAATTATAGTAGGATTGTGTTGGTGTTTACTGATTTGTGGAGGAAAATTATGGGATCTATGAACTTTAAGTAAACAACACAAAAATCTGATCTGTATTGTCCCTTCTCCACTTAGGTGAAAGAAACACAGCTCTCATATATAAATTAATGAAAAAAAAGATGCATGTTAAACACTATTAAAACCGGCAGAAAAGCTGTTTTGTAAAACCCTTGAAAGACAAATTGATGTATCTCTAGTAGATGGGAATGAAAAATGACAGTTTGTAGAATGAAACCCCAAGTGAATTGCATAATGAAGTGTAAACAATACATATTCTGCTGAAAGAATAAGCTTATGAAACTTAAACCACTGTTGACATTTTCTGTTATGTAAACTTCAGCTGCTGTGAAGTAAATGGGCCAACTTTTGCTGTAGCGGGAGTTTTAATGATGTTTGCCATTAGTCCGATTTGCTTCAGCACTCTTCAGCTTAGTTTCCTTTTGCCTGTTAAGTCACAGAAGTTCAAGCAGGATAACTAAACGTACTGGAGGATTGGAAAGTAAACTGTTAGAGGGCGAAGAATTTGTGTTAGTTACAGGGGTTGAAGCCAATGTCAAACCAGATAGAGAAAGACAAATAAAAAGTCTAAAAGAATATTTGGATGATCAGTTTTTTTAAAAAAAAGACAGATAATTAAGCAATTGAAGTTTGTTACTTTACATTATCCTCCTGTAATTTGACAACTTGAAGAAATGAGGCTCCATTCTGAAAGCAAATGTTTGCTGCCAGAAAGTTTGATATTCATTAACACTTACCAGCTCATGAAAGGAGTGTTTATGTATTACACATCTACAGAGAGTATCATTGTCATCTCCTAGGCAAATGCCGAAGTATCACAACATTCAATGCATATTGGTGTGGCAACCTTCAAAACCTCATTCTTGCAAATTTAATGGTGCAGCAGCACACCCTGCATACCAGCAAGATGTTTTTAGCCCGTGTTAATTATGGTACATTCATGTTACGCAAAGATACTTCAATAGGATGATTTTAAATTTGGTACACTCTTTGTACCAAATACCATATTCTGTAATTACAGATCTGTTTAAGAAATATGCTCCTAATATTTGCAGAACACTCATTTATGAGTAAGGCAAATCCCTGAGCAAGTATTCTGTCAGTCTTTTGTGTCTTTGAGAACCAGAGTTTTGATCTCTAATTTGTTCTTGATTCTTTATTTAATCATCTGTACAGATTTCAACTTGTTAGTGATTCTTTTTTTTTAAAAGAAAAACCACATTAACGCAAAATGTTTAACATCCAGCTGACACTCTATTAGTTCTAGTCTTTTATTGATTGAGATAGAAATATCAAATCATAAATTGGGTGAAGGAAATTAAATTGCCTTTTTTGTCAAGTAATTGTTCTAAAATTATAAAGTGAAAAAATATCTAATTGTTTTAAGTGCTATCTTGCTTTCACTGTGACACGAGTTGAAACTTGTGAAATTACTGTACTATTGTTTGTTTCATCCTGTAGTGTTTCTACTGCCCAATCACCCTGACTAAAATTCCATCTCATTACTATGGGAATTGTCCTTTTTTGAAATTACTTTTCTTACTGTCTCATTTCAGAATCTCTGTGCTCTGTATAATGATCCTACAACCTAGAATATTTATCAGAAAATTATAAAAACACATTGCCAGATTAAGTGACAGACAAAACCGATGAGTTTCAAAAAGGATAAGTCTAAGATTTGCGACTAAAGAAATTAGATCAGAGTTTATTTTTAAAGGGGAAGTAAACTAGGAATATTGATGTACTGAACAGGTTTAGGGTCTGTGTAACCAAATCACTTAAATGTAGCTGTCCTCTTGAAGAAAATAAGCAAAATGGTGAAAATGGAATATCGGCCTTTATAACTAACAGATTTGAATATGCCGGGAAGGTGGTTTTACATAAGAGGTAACAAGGTATGTAAGAGCAATGTCATAGAAGTAATCTCTTTACATTTTCAAAGATCTTCTAAAGGAAGTTGATTAAAATCAAAACTGGTTGGGAGTCAAGTAGCTGCAGAAAGAATATAGGGGTAAAAGCTATTTATGCAGACTGGTAAAATGTGGGCAGTGGTATTCCACAAAGATCAATGTTGGTCTACTGATGTTTACCATACAAGTAACTGATTTTGAATTAAAAGGCAATTTCAAAATTTATAGACAGCAGCAAACTGCGAGATTATGAAATGCAGAAGAGAACTGCACCAACATGCATAAACTTGCAAAATGCAGTTTTCAAGTTAACTTCAATATAGGGAATTATAAGGTGCTAGATTTTGATTGAAAATGTAATAATTAAGTGCCTAAATATGCTAGAGGAATAAAGGCACCTGCAGAGAGCAGGCACATAAACACTTCAGATGACATAGTTTTGATCTCGATACTATAAAATAAATAGAGAAACACAGCATGCATTGCAAACTGGTTTTGTTTGGGCAATGCCGGAGCTGAGAGGTCTTGAACATAATGATCAATACCCCAAGCTAAGGAATCCCAAAAACCTGCCACATTTAGAACAAAGAAATTCCTCCTCATCTTGATCCAGATGTATAATCCCTTTTGCTATGATTGAGACTCTAATTCTAGACACCCAGCCATGATTTAAAAAAAACTTTAGCAACTGCATTTTCAAAAAAATCTTCATGTAAATACACATGTACTAAGGTAATTCTTTAGAGTTTTTATAAATCAAGAAAAAACAACATTGGAAATTGATGTTGTCTTCATTTCCTACTCATGCCAGACACTATTTACACACTGGATTAGTGGTGCTGGAAGAGCACAGCAGTTCAGGCAGCATCCAACGAGTAGCGAAGTCGACGTTTCGGGCAAAAGCCCTTCATCAGGAAACGTCGATTTCGCTGCTCGTAGGATGCTGCCTGAACTGCTGTGCTCTTCCAGCACCACTAATCCAGTATTTGGTTTTCAGCATCTGCAGTCATTGTTTTTACCTTTACTATTTACACACGTTTGAAACGAAGATAACTAAACAGAACCTCACTATACTTTGAAAGAAAGAGTTTAAATAGCTGTCTTTCCCTGGCGGCAGCTGTCCCAAGCTTTCGTGCTTCTCTCAACATGTAGCCTTGGACCTTGGAATGTGTCAGACCGACTCTTTACACTGGAAGACCAACGCGTTTTGGGTAGATCAATGTGTCTTTCACTAAGTAGATGAGCTTCAAGGCGCAGTTGATATTTGTCTCTGTGTGTGTCATGGGAAACAGATCATAGAGCACAGAATCCTCCATCATAGAGCTGCTTTGGACGAACTTTGACAAAGATCAAAATAATGTGCAATAAAACTAGTTCATTATCTACCAATCAAGTACGAGAACTTCGTTCTGTTGAATCCTTTTGAATGAGGAACCAACAAGACACATTTTTGCAAAACAACTCAGGCAACCACTTTTGAATTTCTGCATTTTACTAACAACTACACTTTCTATGCAACTGTGTCAGAAATAACATTAAATGCCATTGGCCTTATCATAACAGTAAAGCCTGGCAAGAAATGGCTGATAGTTTTTTTACAGGAATCTGTCAGATTCTCAGCCTAACATTGTGACAAAGACTGTGCATTGCAGTGAAAAACCCGCATCAGAGGCTGTCGTGTGGTTTCAGGTCAGTCAAAACCATTAAAAAGCCTCTGAAAACAAGAAAAAAGTTAGAAATAAGACCAGTGAGTAGCGAATGTCATTCAACTGAGTATAGGACAGATGAGCTGACAGCTGATGCAGGGAAATAACTGCTTACACTACCTTACAATCTCATCATCCAACCCAGTTTGCAAGCCTCCATTCCTGAAATTCCTTTGCATGGATTTATTTTATGATAATATGCCATAAATTTGCAAATCTAAGTTAGTGATTTTAGTTTACATTCTATAAGATATATTTGCATTATCTTTACAGTCTGATAGGTTAAGTTGTTTCTCACCAGATTCTAACGTATGTCAACATATTTTCTAAATGATCTGAAACTTCATACACTGCAGAGAAATAAAAGCCCAAAATCAAAGAACATTTCGGGCAACCTATTTATCAATGTCACGTCACTGTTGGAATTTAGATTCATCTGGCACACAAAAATCTTTTTGTCTCCAGTACACTCTTAACAGTGACAATCTTTTAATGGCACTTCATTGATTTTTTTATGAAAAGCAATATTGTACTTTAAATTGTACCAGGAGTCAGATTTGATACATTTAGCACATTCAAGTGTTTAAATCATCTACTAGTGATGTACCTTATCCCCTCCATAAACATCTTTGATTTTTCTGTCCCAGTTTGCTAGGTAGTGAATAGTTGGGATGCAAATCACGGTATGTTGCCGGATTCATTACAAGATTAGCAAGATAAAATATACAGGATGCAGGAAATGTATGGTGGGTGCACACGTACTTTGACTCGACACTGCATTCAAAATTCATAAAAATACAGATTTTGCAAGTTATGATAGTACAAGCACAGTGGGCGGCACGGTGGCACAGTGGTTAGCACTGCTGCCTCACAGCGCCAGAGACCCGGGTTCAATTCCCGCCTCAGGCGACTGACTGTGTGGAGTTTGCACATTCTCCCCGTGTCTGCGTGGGTTTCTTCCGGGTGCTCCGGTTTCCTCCCACAGTCCAAAGATGTGCAGGTTGGGTGAATTGACCATGCTAAATTGTCCATAGCGTTAGGTAAGGGGTAGATGTAGGGGTATGGGTGGGTTGCGCTTCGGCGGGGCGGTGTGGACTTGTTGGGCCGAAGGGCCTGTTTCCACACTGTAAGTAATCTTTAAAAAAAAACACTGATGATTGTTACTGTTGTTCAGTTTTGAGGTTAATAAAATTGATTCAAATCTGGACACTTGTCGCCTTTAGGATTAATCAGAGTATTTGATTTGGTCTGAGTGCAACTGTGAAGTCTAGTATTCACCTGATACAGGGAAATCTCAAGGCTGATGTTTTTGTGATATTTATCGTGATATCCATCTTTGTTCATGGATTTTTATTTATTTTACTACAAATGCTTAATGTGCACCTGAGATTTGTATGACACCAACAGTGAATGGATTCATACATATTGACAGACGAGAGAGAATGGAAGGCAGAACATAGTTGGCATTTCTTCTGATTTATAATCTCAATCTTGAAGAGGAGCCACTCGCTTACTCTATTCTACCAGTGCGACTGAGAGTTGAGAACACTGGTAATTCTTGACCACAGGTTAAAGAAGCCCAAGAGGGTGAAAAGGAGGTGAAAGGCCTCCGGTGCTTTTACTGTAATGGAATGGGACACAAAATTACAGTGGTGGCAGTTCAGGAAGGACATTAGGAAAAGTAATTACAAAACAGTAATTACAAACTTTATTTTGGTAGATTTTTCGGTAATTTGGTTTGAAAATGGTTGAAGGACTTATGCACATGCCAGTTATCCAAGAAAAAAAACTAAATCGTCATGGAAGCACAAAAAAGAAAACTGCATAATAAAGACAATTTAATTGTTAGAAGGCATTTTATCTGGATTGGAGGTTTAGGTGGCGGTGGTGGAAAACAAATGTAGCGTATGACAGAAACTTGTGTACATGCTATTTGTGATGTCCACTGTGGTTTCCTTAAAATTGGAAAATTAAATACAGATTATGTGGTCACTTTAGTGAATAAACTCCATTTGTTTGTGGCACTGCTTAGTCCACACTCTATTTGATTCCCTATCTGAGCACATTATACTTTTGCGTCTTAGCTTCACTTTGGGCCAGATTGTCTGAGGAGTGACAATCTCATACAGGTTATTATTATATCCCTTTTTTTTATGAAAGTTCAGAACTTTGCAGTTCTGATGGGAGGTACCAATCAGTATTCCTTTAGAAAAGCTGAGCCTACTTCCATTCTTTGCATTCTCTTGTTATGCAGAATTGTCGGGGGAAAGCAAATTGCATTCCCTTTTCAAAGCAGACCACCATCATGTTCGGAAACTTAAAGATCCGAGTCACAGCCACTTTGAAAGCTGCTGTCAAATGCTAAGTGTGTAATGAAAGTGAGAGGTTAGAGTGATGGGAAGGTAGAATGGTTAGGGTTCCCAGTGGGTACAGGATAGGGTGCCAAGAGATCAGAGGCAAAGTGACATAGGGGCTCGGTACAGGATAGGTTGAGATTGGGGGTATTTTGGGCCTGGTGCAGAGTGAGGGAGACGTAAGTGGAAGCGAGTATGGATATTGGGCTGGGCTGAGTTGGGTCTGAGAGAGTGTGTTGACTGGGTCATATTGGGTATAGAGACCAATGGGATTGTGAGCTATGGAAGGAGGTCAGCAGGTCCAGAGTAGGTGATGTATGGGGTTTTGCATTGGGGGAGGTGCAGGTCCTGAGTAGGGGGAAGGTTCCAGAATGGGCCAGTAGGAGTCAGGTCCAGAGCGGGGGAAGAGAAGATTGGTCTGGAACATGGTCCTGGTCCAGAATGGGTGTAAGGCAAGGTCATTGGTCTGGAAGCAGATTACAAGGTATTGTCTGGTCTTTGGTGAGTAGAGAGAGGGGACAATCAGATCAGAGTTTTAGGTGTGTAAGTGGTCACCTGAGCAGTTACTCAGAAGTGAGGCTTGATTTGATGGTTTAACATGCTCTTGCTAACTCTTTACTTCAGTGGAACCTTGCAAATTCTCTTATTTAAATGCATACTTTCTGAGGGTTCTAGATGTAGAGGAATCTTCCAGTGGAATCTTCAGATTTCTGGGTAGTCCCTTTGGAGTTTGCTGGCATGGGAATTCCACAGGGTGCCCCCATGCACAACTCCCATTTTCACTGGAACAATAACTGTCTGACCATGGAAAGTTCAGGCCCTTCTACTTTGGTATTCTACAGCCCTTGTCTCCAAATATGTACTTCAGTAACTTGGAATTTTGGTTGTGTTTCCCATTTTCATCTATTTGGCTGTCAGTGTCACTCTTGATGTAGACTCATCATTAGAATGGAGTATTAGGGGAGAAATTACTCAGAGGTCCAAGGTGTGTTTTGTTTTGATGATTTGAGCTCAGCTTCTAACTACATCCACCTTTTCTTACTAAATCTCCATTTGCGCTTATTTTTCTTTGTCACATTCATATCATGGAATAGATTGCTGCTTCAGTATTGAGCAGTATATAGGTGATTCAACAAAAGGATGTGTTCTTGACTTTGAGAATTGCTTCTCATTTCTCTAAACTAGCCTCCCATTTTCACACCAGAAACAGTCTTTTTTCTCTTTGTTTTCAACCGTAATAAAGGTTCAGTTGAAACACTGGGGATGTGATAGCCAAGTGGTATTATCGCTGGACTATTAATCCAGAGACCCAGATAACATTCTGGAGACCCAGGTTGAATCCCACCATGGCGAATGATGGAATTTGAATATAATAATTCTTCTTGGAATTAAAAGTCTACTGATGACCAAAAAACCATTGTCGATTGTTGGAAAAACTCATCTGGTTCACTAACATCCTTTAGGGAAGGAAACTGCCATCCTTACCTGATCTGCCCTACATGTAACTCCAGAACCACTGCAATGTGGTTGACTATTAATTGCCCTCTGGACTGGGCAATTAGGGTTGTGGAATAAATGCACTTGTCCTGAATAAATACACTCATTTGTCAGATCCTTGCAAGCCATTGCCTACCCATCTGTTTGCTCTTTGGAATGAGACGATTTCAGATCAGTATGCAGAGTATTATTTAATATACCAGTCTTTTTCAGTGGCCCATTGATGGTTACATAATGTAGGAATAGGACAAGGAATCGGCCATTCGACCACTCGGGTCTGTCCTGCCTTCCAATAAGTTCAAGTCTGATCTGCACCAGACCTCAACTCCACTTTTTGTCAGCTCCTCATCACCGTCTCAACCCCATCCCGTTTTCCCCCTCTCAACAGATTCAAAAATCTGTCCCCTTTCTCTGTAAGTGCTAAGTTAATTACAAAACATAGATTAGTAGTGGGTACTTGAGGTTCTTGGGACAACTAGCCCACAGGTGAGAAGCAAATTCAAAGAAACGAACATCAAAACTGGTCTGAAGCTTAAAAAATAGCAGGAGAAGCGAGTGGATCAAATAATGCACATGTAGGAAAACACTTGGCATTGCATTTAACAATGCTGCAAGGCTGTGCTATGGTACAGAGCTGGATCAATCCTAACAAGTCTAGTGCATGAGTACCATGTCTTGCAATGCTCAAAGTTTAGAAGTGACATGTTAGAGTTATGATCAAGAGGACAAGTTAAATCACTTCATATTGTGTCCAGGTATATCTGAATGTTTAGGCATCTGAATGATGATTTCTTCATCCAATTGGAGATGGTTATCAATCTCTCTATTTTCACATTTTCTCCACTTGGTCATCTCCCCTAATCGTTTGTTCATCTCCCCTAATCACTTGATCACTCTTCTGTATTAAATTAAGTACACTTATTGGGTCGCTGGAAGTTGATTTACTAGTGCAGTATGCTAGGGCTGCAAATGTTCTCAGGTTATATGGCATGTAAGGTCTGATGGAAGTTTCTCTTTAATGATTTCATACCATGGTTCTTTGTGCTCAAGAACCCCATAGTTGATATTTATAAATACTTTTGCATCTTACAATCTTCTCCCTGTACTTGGATGTTTATGGGCTTTACCATTTTCTTACTGTGAGCCTTTGTTTCAATTGCTACCTTTCAAATCACCTCTTGCTTGGACTGCCTTCTCACCATTCATAAAGCATGGAACTTCTGCAATATGTCTAACTTCTACATACATACAACCTGAATTTACTTCCCTATCTCATATCATTTGGGATTTAAATAAATAAAGCCTATTAGCGAGCTACCTTCGCTCTTTTTAGTTTATAAGTACGTACAATACCTGTATTGCAGACAGATTTTTGTTTTATTTAATTATCATGCCAAAAGCTAAGTTTATTGTGCATCGAATATCATAAATCCTAATACAATGACAATGAATGTTGCTGCAGGCAGTCAGTTAGTAAACACTCTTGAAATTCTGTCAGTAACCATTAATGTTTAAAGAAGAAATCCAAGTGCCTGGTAATTAAAAGACAAAGTAAAAACAATGACTGCAGATGCTGTAAACCAAATACTGGATTAGTGGTGCTGGAAGAGCACAGCAGTTCAGGCAGCATCCAACGAGCAGCGAAATCGACATTTCGGGCAAAAGCCCTTCATCAGGAATAAAGGCAGTGAGCCTGAAGCGTGGAGAGATAAGCTAGAGGAGGGTGGGGGTGGGGAAAGAGTAGCTTAGAGTACAATGGGTGAGTGGGGGAGGAGATGAAGGTGATAGGTCAAGGAGGAGAGGGTGGAGTGGATAGGTGGAAAAGAAGATAGGCAGGTCGGACAAGTCCGGACAAGTCAAGGAGACAGTTACTGAGCTGGAAGTTTGAAACTAGGATGAGGTGGGGGAAGGGGAAATGAGGAAGCTGTTGAAGTCCACATTGATGCCCTGGGGTTGAAGTGTTCCGAAGCGGAAGATGAGGCGTTCTTCCTCCAGGCGTCTGGTGGTGAGGGAGGCCCAGGACCTCCATGTCCTCGGCAGAGTGGGAGGGGGAGTTGAGATGTTGGGCCACGGGGCGGTTTGGTTGATTGGTGCGGGTGTCCCGGAGATGTTCCCTAAAGTGCTCTGCTAGGAGGCGCCCAGTCTCCCCAATGTAGAGGAGACCGCATCAGGAGCAACGGATACAATAAATGATATTAGTGGATGTGCAGGTACAACTTTGGATGTGGAAGGCTCCTTTAGGGCCTTGGATAGAGGTGAGGGAGGAGGTGTGGGCACAGGTTTTACAGTTCCTGCTGTGGCAGGGGAAAGTGCCAGAATGGGAGGGTGGGTCATAGGGGGGTGTGGACCTGACTAGGTAGTCACGGAGGGAACGGTCTTTGCGGAAGGCGGAAAGGGGTGGGGAGGGAAATATATCCATGGTGGTGGGGTCTTTTTGGAGGTGGCGGAAATGTCGGCGGATGATTTGGTTTATGCGAAGGTTTGTAGGGTGGAAGGTGAGCACCAGGGGCGTTCTGTCCTTGTTACGGTTGGAGGGGTGGGGTCTGAGGGCGGAGGTGCGGGATGTGGACGCGATGCGTTGGAGGGCATCTTTAACCACGTGGGAAGGAAAATTGCGGTCTCTAAAGAAGGAGGCAATCTGGTGTATCCTATGGTGGAACTGGTCCTCCTGGGAGCAGATACGGCGGAGGCGGTGGAATCGGGAATACGGGATGGCATTTTTGCAAGAGATAGGGTGGGAAGAGGTGTAATCCAGGTAGCTGTAGGAGTCGGTGGGTTTGTAAAAAATGTCAGTGTCAAGTCGGTCGTCACTAATGGAGATGGAGAGGTCCAGGAAGGGGAGCGAGGTGTCAGAGATAGTCCAGGTAAATTTAAGGTCAGGGTGGAATGTGTTGGTGAAGTTGATGAATTGCTCAACCTCCTCGCGGGAGCACGAGGTGGCGCCAATGCAGTCATCAATGTAGCGGAGGAAGAGGTGGGGAGTGGTGCTGGTGTAATTACGGAAGATCAACTGTTCTACATAGCCAACAAAGAGACAGGCATAGCTGGGGCCCATACGTGTGCCCATGGCTACGCCTTTGGTCTGGAGGAAGTGGGAGGATTCAAAGGAGAAATTGTTAAGGGTGAGGACCAGTTCGGCCAAACGAATGAGAGTGTCAGTGGAAGGGTACTGTTGGGGACGTCTGGAGAGGAAAAAACGCAGGGCTTGGAGGCCCTGGTCATGGCGAATAGAGGTGTAGAGGGATTGGATATCCATGTTGAAGATAAGGCGTTGGGGGCCGCGGAAACGGAAGTCTTGGAGGAGGTGGAGGGCATGGGTGGTGTCTCGAACGTATGTGGGGAGTTCCTGGACTAGGGGGGATAGGATAGTGTCAAGGTAGGTAGAGATGAGTTCAGTGGGGCAGGAGCATGCTGAGACAATGGGTCGGCCAGGGTGGTCAGGCTTGTGGATCTTGGGAAGGAGGTAGAACCGGGCAGTGCGGGGTTCCTGGACTATGAGGTTGGAAGCTGTGGGTGGGAGATCTCCTGAGGTGATGAGGTTCTGTATGGTCTGGGAGATGATGGTTTGGTGATGGGGGGTGGGGTCATGGTCGAGGGAGCAGTAGGAAGAGGTGTCCTCAAGTTGGAAAGACAAAGCTAATCCACGAGATTTTGCATTTTTAAACAAAAGCAAAATTTTATTGTCTGACAAAAAAGACTGAAATGAAGTGCTGTTAACACTCTAGCTTATAAAGTATTATGTTATCGCTCAGTTATACTCTGCATTTCCCCAGCACTCTCTTAACTCTCAAAACTTTGTAGGATCATTCACTAAGACCAAATCAAAAGTTATCTCATTGGTCTCTGAACTTCACTCTGATTTCTCTTCAGTATTCCAGCTATTTTCCAAGCCATAGGATTCCTTGGGGATTTTTTCATTTCCTTTTTGACTCAGCGGGCCTCCAGTTTCTTCACCGACCTTATGATTTTGAATTCTACAACTGAAGTATAGGCCTTGCTGTACTTCCTGTGCACTAGCTTTAGAACACCCTTGGTTTCCAGTAGCCTACAACTATGTTTTCAAACTGCCAAAAATTATTTTGAGACCTCTAATTGCCTTCTCATGGGAATTACTGTAAGTTTTGTTCTTTAGCTCTTCAAGTCTTTTTCCCCCTTTCTTATACTGAATACCTGCTCTGAATTGTAGGCTACATCACTGACAATAGATTCACTGTACTTCACATGTAGCTCTGGGATTATCTGCCAGTTTCCAAGGAGCTGCAATCTATTTAAGATTCGAAGATGACGTGGTCTCTTAGCTGCTTTTGTGAACATTAACCAGTCTTACCTGTTTTCGATACTCTGAATTCACAGAAATACAATCGGAACAAGAACGTCTCACTTAAATCCTCCCATCTCCATATAATTCCTATGTAGAAATGCACCTTTTCATTCCAAATCTTTCCTGGATTCTGGGAAGCCGCAGGAATAATCTATATCTTGAATGAAATGATACAGAGGAATATCTCCACCTGCTAGTTTTTGATTATATTTCTACATATTGACCTCTAAAATTAGCATGACCAAACCTTTCAAGTGTAATGAACCCTGAGTTTGTTTGAATTCCATTTACATCAGAGTTACTATTCAGATTCTTAACTGTAAAAATTGGTGGCAATCTTGTTAAGTTTTTAAATCTTAAAGCTAAAATTATATTCTAAAATATCTGGATTATGGGTGGGATGTTTGCTACCAAGCATACATTTGTGTGCCTATATTTTGGCATATCTTGATTTTAAAATTCTCAATCTTGTTCTGAAAGCTTACCATGTACTTGCCTCTTTATGACTCTTAAATTCTTAAAACTATGAGAGATTTATGGATTCCTTCACTTGTGTCATTTTGAGCATCCCCAGTTTTTACTGCTCCACTGTTGTCACTCAACCTTCAAATGCATAGAATTTAAATTCTGAAATGTTGTTAAAATGCTCTGCAAATACAAATTGTCTGTTGGGCTGCAATGCTCCCACAATGTTTACAGCTGCTCGCTGAAGCAATTCATTATCAAAGTTCATGAGAATAAATGAGTTTTGTATAAGAAGTGACCAAATATGCTTCTAAACAAAATAGAAAACATTGGTAATTGTTGTGGTTCTGTTCACCAAGCTGGGAATTTGTGTTGCAGACATTTCTTCCCTGTCAAGGTGACATCCTCCATGCTTGGGAGCCTCCTATGAGGCGCTTCTGTGTTCTTTCCTCCGGCATTTGTAGTGATTTGAATCTGCCGCTTCCGGTTGTCAGTTCCAGCTGTCCGCTGCAGTGACTAGTATATTGGGTCCAGGTCGATGTGCTTGTTGATTGAATCAGTGGGTGAGTGCCATGCCTCTAGGAATTCCCTGGCTGTTCTCTGTTTGGCTTGTCCTATAATAGTAGTGTTGTCTCAGTCGAACTCATGTTGCTTGTCATCTGCATGTGTGGCTACTAAGGATAGCTGGTTGTGTCGCTTCGTGGCTAGTTGGTGTTCGTGGGTGCGGATCGTTAACTGTCTTCCTGTTTGTCCGATGTAGTGTTTTGTGCAGTCCTTGCACGGGATTTTGTATACTACGAAACGTCTGCAACACAAATTCCCAGCTCGGCAAACAGAACCACAATAACGAGCACTTGAGCTATAAATCTTCGCACAAACCTTGAAAACACTCAGACTTAACATATTAGATTGTTTAGTTTTCCAACAAAACTGTAACTTCTGTATTTTGCGTTATTTCAAACCAAGTTAAAATGATAGAATTCTGCAAGTCAATAAGTGAGTGATTTAAGTACATAATGTTGAATTATCACGAGAAATTAAGGTTGTTTCTTTATAGGTAGGATTGTTTAACTTTGGATCGCTGTATTGGAAATAATGATAGAAGCAGATCCAGAACACCTTTCAAAAGGAAAGTCAGACGCGTTTGAAAAAGGATGTAATACTGCATGAGGGAAGCAGATTCATATAATCTTCACAGGTGTGATAAGCCAAATGGTCACCACTTGCTGTAAAATTCCATAACTGTATATAACTTTGGATTTTTCTCTTTGAAGACAGCTTGGTTTGCTTTTACTCAGCGTTCATAGATCAGTGTTTGGAATCTGACTGAAGAAGATGAAAGGGAGCTAGTCGCCTAGTTGAATTAGTCATTAAAAGTTAGCATGTGGATGCAAAATATAATCAAAAAGATTTTGGAATGTTGAGATTAATCAAAAGATATGTAAATATAAATTTGGAAAGAGTGTTGCTGTGATTAGAGGGTTTGAGCTATAGGGAGAGGCTAAATAGGCTGGGGCTATTTTCCCTGGAGCATCGGACACTGAGTGTTAATGTTATAGAGGTTTATAACATCATCAACGGCATGGATAAGGTCTTTTATCCCAGGGTGGGGGAGTCTAAAACTAGAGAGCATTGGTTTATGGTGAAAGGGGAAAGATTTAAAAGGTACCTGAGGGAGTATTTTTCATGCAGAGAATAATGCACGTGTGGAATGAGCTGCCAGAGGAATTGGTGGAGGCTGGACAATTACAACTTTAAAAGGCATCAGGATGGGGCCATGAATAGGAGGGCCTTGGAGGGATGCTGGCAAATGGGAGTAGATTAATTTAGGACATCTGGTCAGCATGGATGAGTTGGACTGAAAGGTCTGTTTCTGTGCTGTACAGCTCTATGACTCTAGCTATTCAGATCTTATTTGGAATCTTGTTTGTTTTGAGATCCTAAGTTTGGAACGATGTTTTTGGCTTGGGAAGATGACACCTGCATTGTATGATGTTAGCTAAATATGAACCTTTCTCAATTTGTTCTATTCACTGGAGTTCAGAATACTTGAGATACAGAATGAAATTAAGAAAGTATGACCTAAATGGCTACAGTTGAAAAAAAACAGATCCACAGTGTCATAATTGGTCTCAAACCTAAATTGTTGAAAGAATGCAACTTAAGCTAAAAATTTAAGAGTCGAAAAGTGTAGTGCTGGAAAAGCACAGCTGGTCAGGCAGCATCTGAAGAGCAGGATAGTCCCATTTTGAGCGTAAGCTCTTCATCAGGATTGAGGGGGTGGCCCAAGGGGGCTGCGAGACAAATGGAGTGGAAGGTTGGGGCTGGGGGGAATGTAGCTGGGAATGGTCGAAACGTCACCTCTCCTGCTCCTAGGATGCTGCCCTGACCGGCTGTGCCTTTCCAGTACCATACTGTTCGAATCTGATCTCCAGCATCTGCAGTCCTGACTTTCTCTGAGAAATTTAAGAAGCAACATTAATTTATTGATTCTTTTAATTGTTCTTTTTACCCTATTGATATTGGTATTGATATGGTGTAGGTTATGTTTTGACAGGTATGTGTCAAAGTAAGCAAATTTGTAAACTCAGACTTTTTTGTAATTTATATTTTGGCCAGTACTTTTCCAAGAATGAAGGTGACTGTGAAACTTTAGGTTACAACTGCAGCTGGTCTGTTCTGAATAGTCTAGTCAGGCTAATAGGCATGAAAGGCCTGTAAGCACCAGCTGAGTTTCTGAGCAAGAGTTTGATTCATATTTTGGAGAGTGTGCCAGCTTGAAGACCTACAAACTTATGTGCATTTATATTGTGCCCTTGGTCATTTCTTCCAGCAATCATTAAAGAAAATATATTCGGGAAAGAATTTCAAGTTCAGGAGCGGAATAATATTGGACTTGAAAAATTAACTTTATTTTTACCTTTCCACAGATTCTGCCATACCTGCTGAGTTTCTCTAGCATTTTCTGTGTTAAGGATTGCAATAGTTTTGAATAGCTTTAAGACTACCCTTCAATTATCTGACTTGTAGGGAGAAAAGGAGGATTTGAGCTATAGGGAGAGGCTGAACAGGCTGGGGTTGTTTTCCCTGGAGCGTCGGAGGCTGAGGGGTGCCCTTATAGAGGTTTACAAAATGATGAGGGGCATGGATAGATTAAATAGCCAAAGTCCTTTCCCTGCGGTCTGGGAGTCCAGAACTAGAGGGTGTAGGTTTAGGGTGAGAGGGGAAAGATATAAAAGAGACCTAAGGGGCAGCTTTTTCACACATGTATGGAATGTGCTGCCAGAGAAAGTGGTGGAGGCTGGTACAATTGCAACATTTAAGAGGCATTTGGATGGGTATATGAATAGGAAGGATTTGGAGGGATATGGGCTGATTGCTGGCAGGTGGGACTAGATTGGATTGGGATATCTGGTCATCACGGGCATGTTGCACCGAAGGGTCTGTTTCCATGCTGTACATCTCTGACTGTATGACTAAATTCCAAAATATCTGATAGCCAGAGACTGAGTGTCGATACAGAAATAAGTGGCATGGACGTTATCCATATACTGCATTTTGAATTCCATGTCTTAAACTGTGTGGAGAACAAACTGCAATAAATGAACAGAGGCAGTTATATCAAAGGCTCAACTTTTTAAATAATGGTGATAATTGTAGTGGATGCATAAACATAATTATCGCCAATGGTTCTTGCCTAAATGTAATGCTGTTGAACTGCACGATTAAACTTCAACTGCCAATATTTCATTTTCAGCAGGAAATTACAGGAGTAGTCAGAAATTAAAATGTGTGCAGATGGCTAGAGGTAGGGGTTCATTGGTTTGCTCAGCTGTAGAAAAACTGAAAGGGATCAAATTAAATCTCTCTAAATGGCTGCTTGTTTGTTCAAAATGCTAATTTTGTGTTCACTCCTCTTTCCAAATTTTTGGTTTTGTTTGTCCTTAAGAGAGTGCAAATGCTCTACAGATAAGTGACCAGTGTGCTTTGGAGGGTAAACATACACAGATGATTACGATAACAAATGGTAATCGAGGTCTAACCATAACCTTTAACTGATATAGTGACCAACCAATAGTAGCAGTTCTGTCAGTTTGAATAGAACTGTCAACGTTGACTGATTTGAGATCATAAAACATTTGGCAGCCCTCGGTTTAAGATTTTCAGTTAGCTGTGCATCTAAAGTACACAGTCATATCAAAAAGATAACTCTTATTTAAATCTGCATTTGTATTGTGGGTCCAAAGGGACTGTCAAGTGACAGTGTATTCTCTCTTCATTGTCTGTTTGTTAATTTATCCATTTTGTCTATAGTTTGCATTTTGTTTTCGCTACCTTGTGTCTGATCACCATCCCTGAAACCAATAAGGAAGGACTAAGTTGAAAGGCTTGAATTATAAACGGCAGCCTGGTTATGGCCAAGTAAAGCAACTTGCATAGGGATGCAGGGGTCATGATAAGGTCTTAAGTGAATGTTTTGCAACTGGCTTTATCAAAGAAAAAAATTTTGAGCAGGTCAAGTTGAAAGAAGAACAAGTTCAAACACTTGATAGGTTTAAAGTTGATCAGAAGGAATATTGGGTGGGTTATCTATATTTGATAAGGCAACCAGGACCAGATGAGATCTATCCAAGGATACTAAGAAAAATTAGAGTACAAATTGCAGATGCATAGGTCACAACTTTCCAGGTTTCCTTATTTGGGGTGCTGCCACAGGTCTGAAGAGTTACTTGAGTTATAAAGTTGAAGACATGTACTGTACCTTTAAGAGAGAGTGAACGCTGTTCAGAACCGAGAGCTTACAAGCACCTGTATGATATGACTAGATGGCAGTCTCAGTGTATACTGGAAAATTGAAAATACATAGCATTTGGCTGTTAAATAGATATCTAAGTTGGTTAGTGTTTTGACAACAATTCTAATTTGGCCAGTCAGTCCAAATTATGCCTCAGGATATTAAATCTACTCAAGTTTGAATTTATTGTTTTGCCAATATTGAGCCAATGAGATGATCCAACATTGGGGATATAAAAATGCATGCATTTTGAAAATTAGACAGAGCAACAGCCATCAAGACTGGTCCAAGAAATTAGGAAGCGCTGCCTATCAAAGGTACCTTTTCATATGAAATATATTCACAGTAAAAAGAAAGATGATGACCCAGGGAGATCCTCAGCCAGAAGAAGACAGCCACGTGTGGTTTTGAAATTAAGTTGATGTAATTTTAATAAGTGTCTTATTGGGACTGCATATTGTTGAAGAGTTGGAGATAGATAATCAGTTAAGTGAAGGGGGGGTGGCTTAGAGTTGTGAACAGTTGTTTAATGTTCACTTATTGAGCTAAAAAATAAATTGATGTTATTAAATCATGGAATTTGGGAGTTCTCTTATCACACATATTTTAACAGATTACAAGGTGAGATGAGCTTTTCTGGGGCTTTGGTTTAATTACCAGAAGGGTTTACTGCCATGTCAGTATAAACATGACTGTAAAGAAAAGCCCAGCAAATACAGATCAGTCAGTTCCACCTCCATGATGGAGAAACATGTAGAAATGACAGTTTGGAACAAAACTGTCACTTTGGAAGATATGGGTAAATTAAATCAACTGACACAGATTTATTGGAGGCAAATTACGTTTAACTAATTGTTGGAATTCTTTCAAGAGGTCCTGGAAAAGGTTGATGAGTGCAATGCAGTTGATGGTGTGTCCATGAATTTCCAGAAATCATTTGACAAAGTGTTGTACACCAGATGTTTCGACAAAATTATAGCTCATTAAATAAAAGGAGCAGAAGCAACATAGTTACATACTTTTGAGAACGACTGAAAACAGAGGGTAGTGGTGCATGGATGTCCTTCAGGCTGGAGAAATATTTGTCGTGGTGATCTCCAGGAGATCAGATTTGAGACCTTGCTTTTCCTGAAATGTATTATGACTTTGGTATTGGGGCACAGAACACTATTAAAATTTGGTGGGCATACAAACTTGAAAACATTATAAACAATGGAGAACCGTTATTTTGAATTTCAAAGGGCATTGTTAGTGGCACAGGTGGGCAACTGACAGATGAAATTCAAATTGATAAGTGTGAAGTGATTCATGTTGCGAGGAAGTATGCAGAGATACCATGCAAAACAAAGGCTACAATTCCAAATCAGATAAAGGAGCAGAGAGACTTGGGCTCAGTGAAGTAAGCATTGGTTTTAGTTTTCAGGCATAATTATTTCAGCAACTAGGAAAGTTATAATTGTAAATACTTGTCTGAGAGCCTTTATAAACTTTGAATGCAAGTTGTTGACTGATTTCAAGATGAATATTTTCAGATTATCTGTGTCTTTATATTCTGTGCCTGTGTATTATCCTGCCTTCACGTTGATTATATTTTGTATTATGTTGTGATACCATCACTCTGCTGAATGGGGCAGAATTTGAATAGATACAGCATCCATCACTTGACATCCATGAGGCACTCTGCGCCATCTGCAACAGCGCAATTGCATTCAGTCACAATCTCATGGTCCAGTGTGTCCTTCACTTTACCATAACCACTGAACCAAAGGATAAACTTTGGCTTAATGAAGAGTGCCAGAAGTGTGTGTCAAGAGCAGCACCAGTGTCATCCTTGTGAAGTTCCAAAACAGGATGACATGCATACCAAGAAACTGATAATAGGTGGAGCTAAGACCAGCATAACCAGAAGATCACATCTGCAATCCTACTGCATCAGTTTTAGATTAGATTAGATTCTCTACAGTATGGAAACAGTTCATTTGGCCCAAGAAGTCCACACCGACCCTCCAAAGAGTAACCAACCAGACCCATTCCCCTACGTTTACCTCTGACTAATGCACCTAACACTATGGGCAGTTTAGCATAGCCAAATCACCTGACCTGCACATCTTTAGATTGTGCGAGGAAACCGGAGCACCTGGAGGAAACCCACACAGACAGGGGGAGAATGTGCAAATTCCACACAGACAGTAGCCTGAGGTGGGAATCGAACCTGGGTCCCTGGTGCTGTGAAGCAGCAGTGCTAATTTGTGAATGGTGTTGGACAAATAAACGACGCACTAGAGGAGGAGGCTCCACAAACATTACCAACCTCAATGATGGCCCAGAATATCAGCAAAAAGATAAAGCTGAAGCATTTGGTTTCAACCAGAAGTACCAAGTGGATGGTCCATCTCCGGCTATTCTTGAGGTCCCCAGCACCACAGATGCCAGTCTTCAGCCAAATCAGTTCACCTCATGTGATATCAAGCAATGGCTAAAGTGCTGGATACTGCCAAGGCTGAGCCATGGCATCATTCTGGCAATAATACTGAAGACCTGTGTCCCAAAAATACCGTGCCTCTAGCTAAGCTGTTCCAGTACAGTTGGAACAGTGACATTGAATCTCAGACTGAAAACGCTGCTAGTTGAAGTAAAACATCACTCAAAGAAAATGATTATAGTTACTGGAGGTTTATCACAACAACCCCTATTTGGAAATTTATTGAGATTGTTAATTATGGAATCTGGGTCTTATTACTCTTCTGTATTCATCGTCACCAGTTGTTTTAATTAGTGATAAAATTGGGTTTTGTGACTAATCATGAGATATCAAAAGTGTGGGTCAGAGAATCACAGGAGTTTACAATGCTCAGTATCATGAGAGTTGGAGGCAGAGTGGTGATAGGTAACTTTGATGTGGTTTATCCTTAAGACGGTAGTCAATAATGTGATTTGTATCTTTTTATGCCTCCTTTAATCTGTGACTACTGTATTGAGAGATTTACTTAGAACAGCAGTTCACATTCACTTTTTTCTGTCACAGCTGACTTTTTTATTTTAAGATGACACTTGACGCATCAAGTTACATTTTGAAACCTTATCATGGGTTTCATTCATCTCGTGATGCAAATTAAAAGAGGTCATACCACGTAATCTCACTGCTGTTCCTTCAGCTTGCAGACCATATATCTCATTTTAATTTAAACTCTGATAAATGTATCAAGGATTTCAGTCTCTAGGCTTTTAAAATCAGGTAAATTTATTATAGAGGGATCCCTCTATCTAATCTGTGGAGGCATTGCTGGCCTTCACAGTTATTGATTCTATGTGACAGGCACGCAAACTGTTAATCCAACATAGAATAAACACAATAAATAATACTACTCAGCATTTAAAGACAGAATAGGTAATTCTATCGCACTCTGGGCTGCTGATTGGTATCTTGCCACTACACCAACCAACAACCAGCACCTGACAGTTTTATGCGAAACATTAATATATCTGTGATAAAAGTATCAGCATCCAGTTAACTGAATTAATGAAGTGCGCTGTTGCATCAAAGTATCATTTCATCAATTTTTTTTTCCGCAAAGGTATTGTGAATTTTTGTTTAACTATCATTAAATCTCTGCAATTTCTTTTTGTAAAACATGCCAGTGCATCCTACATGTTTTATATATATTTGTAAGAGCTTGAAGTTAAAACCTGTATGGATTGCAAGCTTCATATTTAAACGTATGCAATCAATCAAATTCTGTGACCATATATTCTTCCTACTGACAATGATTTCTTATCATTCCCTGCTGGCTTCTGCATTTGTTATTAGGACGAACTAAGGCTGAAGAGTGGACCTTAGGAGCAATGTTGAAATAGGTCACCGGAAACTTTGCATACTGGTTAATGAAATAACATTACTGAAAAAAAAAAGCTTGGTTTTTTTTAAGTCATGAGTATTTTTCTTGATATCAATTCTAAATCCAACATGTTCATGGACCACTGTCATACTAATCCCAGACACCACTACGTCTTTAGCAAATAAAGATTTGTTGCATTGAAGGCTTGTGAAATTATCTTATATTTTTCTCTTTTCAGAATAAGATACTCAAATGATACCATTAATTACTGAATAATTTTACTTACTTTGTGTGGGAATCAAAGACTGCTCAAGTGTCATGTTAAATGTCTATTTGCATTTGATTTTGGCTGTACGATTCACAGTCATAAACACAAGCAAATTGTTAACTTGCCTCTGCTCTCCCACCTATACTGCTGCGATCAGTTTAAGTTATTAACATATATAGTCATAGATATTAAATTTCACCCTGTGTCCCTTACACTCAATTGTTTTGCTTAGATATGTTGTGCCTCTGTTTAGAGCTTTGCATAGCAATATTTGTAGCATTTTGAGACTTGTAACTAATTAAAATGCACATATAGTGTATGATTGTATACTAGGTGTTTCACGATGTACACTAACTCATTGAGGTTTTCAAAATCAGACCAGTTCCAAAAATAATTCTGTGAATACAGAATACTGAGTGATGATCAATCTTAAGCAGTAACCTTGTCAGGGCAATACTAAAGGAGCAACAAATGCATACATGTTCTTGGGTCTGTCACTAAACAAATATTATTTATAATGCTAATTACTTTGTGTTTCATATGTACAATTATTGTTGTTGTTATTATTATTATTATAATCCTAGAAAGATTTTATAGAGGGAAATGTATAGCGAGCATACAAAATTCAAAGTGAGTGCCATAAATAGAAATGATATGATATGCAACCACATTTGAGGAGCTTTTATTGGTGTAATTTAAATCAACATATGTAGCCACTTTTCATATGTTTTTATGATTATCAAAGAGTTTACTGTAATAGATTCCTCTACAAAATTGGGTGCATCTGGAATATTAAGTAACTTGGTAAAGATATTGTTATCAGAATAAAATACCTATGATAAAAAAGGACCCTATGTGTTGACTGTAAGTTGAAACCAGTCTGCCAATTGTTTAAAAAAAGTAAGATTGCACTCTGTGATCTGTTTGTTACTTTCTGCTAAATTCAGCTCCTGTCAGTTTCAAGGCAGATGGATTACAGTTAAATTACCTCTGCGCATTTAAACATACAAAATGAATCAGAAAAAAATGTGTAATCAATTTCCTAACCAACTATAGTGAGTGCTGTACCATTAGGCAGGCTAGGAGAATTGTTTTTCAGTTAGTTTAACAATTTGAATGGACAATATATATGCACTAATGATAGAATTGAAAAGTAGTCTATTGCTATCCAAATCCGAAGGACAAAGTTCAGTTTTTCAGCTGTGTTATTTTGTTTGATGTAAGTTAATTAAGTTGCTCTAACATGTAGTTTTGGAACTGTAGAATAAGTCATTAAGATAATAGTCCATAGTCCTATCCTTCTTAGTCAATAAACTCACTCATGTGAAAGAAATAGCCCACAGTTATCTCCATTTCATTATTGTCTTTTTACCTAATGTTCAGTAACACAACTTTGTACCAGCCAAGTTCTTCGTTTAATGTAGCCTGACTTATGCTTTGAATGAAATAAGAATGTTATTGCTTACTTTAATTATAATTAATGTTTTGGAAATAACAAAAAAGGATATATGACTCAAATGTGCATGAATTGGCCCTTGGTGCAGACTTGTCTATTCTGCAAACATGACTGCACTGTCCAGAATTGTGTGAAAGCAGACTCTTTGCTTATTTGAACAGACTTCTGGAATATTAAATGCTGAAAGCCAGGGGAGTTTGGCATTTGGCTGGAGAGTGGAAAACCTGGTGAGGCAGCAGGCCTTAAAAGCCAAATTAAAACAAAGATTGGCTGATGCATAATTACACACAGTCATTAGATAAAATAGCAAAAATGAAAGCAAGATTACTTGTCATTAAATTACAAGTTGTGGTGACAGAGAGTTAACTTATTGATTACTGTGGCAGAGGCATTGGACAGAGTTGTTGCCGTTTTGGTGCTGAGGGCTTGGAGTCTAACTGCAAGAGAAACAACAGGAAAGGTTGACTGGAAAGGACCTCCCAATTAAAAGACGCCTCATCCACATAGTGCAACTCTGGTGTCAGTAAGTGAAGATCTGCTAGCACCCTGCAGTACAACCATCAAGGGCCAAGCTGAAAGGAGGCAGGCTGCCATTTGTTACAGTTTTCAGGATCTCTCAGCTACTATTAAACAAGCTATCCTGTAAGGACTCAGAGAAATCATAAAAACTTCAAGGAGCAGGTTTGAGAATGATAAGCATCTGATCTTCCTTTTTCTCTCCTATTCTCCTTTTAGTCTTATTGTTTTTGTCGATCATAGCAACAGGAAAAAATGAGGTATGTCAAGACTGGATGAGCATCATTTTGTTTCAATTAAACAAAGATCGGTATGAAATCAATTGGATGCCTTGATCACAGTGCAGGACACAATACAGCATTAAACCATTGCACCTTGAAATTCAGTGACCTAGCCCCTACATCCACAGTCTCATTCTGTTCTTTTTATATCTCACCTGTAAACCAGTTCTATTTATAGCAGCTCAAATGAATTTCAAATTCATGTGCACCATCTGCATTCAATTAAACATACTTATTACTGAGCAGCTATATTCATGATATTTCTATGGAACAAAAGACATTGCCCTTTAATTTGGGAAGGCAAGTAAAGAAAATGTTCCATAAGGCACTCAAGTTGATGAAAAACTGGCTGTTTTGAAAGTAAGGGATAAGCGTATCTGTCAAATATTTGATTGAAATTCAATACAATGGGCTTACAGCAGAGGTGCATCTATTGAATGTCATAGCATTATACATGAAAGGAGATTGTTAGTGTCATAAAGTCAATGTTTTGCTTTCTGTATAGAGCAATCTAACCAGTCCCATTTCCCTGATTTGTTCCTGTATCCCTGTAAGCTTACTTCCCTGATGTTCCTATCCAGTTTCATGATTCATCACCGGCTTCCACCATCTTTAAATTTAGTTGGGCACTTGCAAGACCAAGACGTACAAGGCCATTGGCTACATATGGAATATGTGATTAGAATATCAGGTGCATTTTTTTTGACCAGCACACTCTTAATAGGACAAAGGGCCTTTTTCTGTGCCTTTAAACCATTATGACTCTGTGACTCTATCCTCATAGGTTACAAATTCCAAGTCATTATTATTCAACATGTTAAAATGAAGTTGTCCCCTCATAATGTAGTTGTTTCCTTTAGTCCTTGATACATCAACTACTGCAAAGAGTTTTTGTTTTTGACTATCCTATGCACACCTGTAATTGTCTTGTATTCTTCCATCAAATCTTCCCTTGATCTCCTTTGAGCTTCTCTAAACAAACCCTATAGCTAAAATTCTCTCATCTTGGGAAACAGTCTGGTGAATCTGCTCTGCACCCCCTCAAGAGCCCATACTTCCGACAATGCAGTGATTAGAACTGGGTGTAGTGCATTGTGGCTTAAGCAGAATATTTTGAAGGTTCAGCAAAATGTCTCTAGTTTTGAACTCAATATCTCTATATATGAAGTTAACTATTCTCAATATGTGTCTTTCACCTTAAAAGATTGATGCCCCTGAAGCATCAAACTCCTTTGTACTTGTACACTCTTCAAAACTGTACATTATCACTCTTATGGCTTCTGCTAAATTGCATAACTTCCCACTTCTTTATATTAAAGTGCATCAATCTCTTGACTGGTGTTCTTCTATCCTGTCAATGCCCTGGTGTAGATTATTGGTATCACACTACTATGCTCTCTATTTCCAAGTTTTGTATTTAGTGGCAGTTTTTGAACTTTTACTCTGTTAAGATGTAAAATCATATTCATATATTTATATTTATAATAAAGCAATGGTCATAACTCTGACTTTATGGACCACCACTGTGTACCCTCTTCCAGTCAGTGATATTAACTCTCCATTCTATAAACCCCAGTTTTATTAACCACCCTTCAGTGTGGTGTTTCATCAAAGACATTATTAAAATACATATGGATGACATCCATTGTCTTTCCTTTATAAACGTTCTGTTACTTCATCAGAATTTTAGTTAGTTTGGTCAAGCATAATCGACATTTACACGTCTGCGTTGACTCCCCCTAAATCACACTAATCTTTCCCAAAATGCCGTTGATTTTTTCCCCAATTCTTTTTCATATTTCATTCACGTTGAAGTTAACTGAAATCAAAAACAGAGATTAGTGAAGAAACTCAGCAGGTCTGACGTCATCTGCGGAGAGAAATCAAAGTTAGCATTTCAAGTCCAGTGACCTATCTTCGGATTGTCAGTGCTCAAGGAGCATCACTGGACTTGAAACACTAATTTCTGCTCACAGATGATGCCAGACCTGCAGAATTTCTCCAGAAATTTCTATTTTTGTTCCTGATTTCCAGAATCCACAGTTGTTTGTTTTATTCTGACGGTAACTGCATCGGCCTGTTGTTACTGGGAATGTCCCCTTGTCTTTTCTCAAATGGGGGTGTCACATTTGCTATTCCCTAATGCTCCTACAACTCCCCTATATCTTGAAATTAAATGATGATGACAAACCTTGCAGTTGTTTCCACTCCCACTTGCTTTCACAACCTGGGATGCAAGCCAGCAGCACGAGGTGATTTATCCACTATGAGCAAATTCAACATTTCAGTACCTCCATTATTTGTACCATTCTGACTGATATTTTTTACCACTTCATCTTGCTCAGTCAGCACCATTATAGAGCACTATACATCAAGTATACTCACTAAGTATTCTAACCCTACCCTGACCCTCCCAGACTATATCACCTTCCATGTCCCTAACAGGCCTCAATGCACTTCTTGTCCTGTTTGCATAATATTTATGCAGGGTGGGAAGGGCCTTTGCTGTTGATGGCAGAATTTGCACAGCAATGAGAAGTGAAAGTGGAGTCCATGGATGGGAGGTTGGCATCCTTGATGGTCTAGGCTGTGCACACCACCTTCTGTAGTTTCCTATAATCAATTGCTGTACGCTTTCTATGGTATGCTTTCTATGGTGCATCTGTGAAAGTTGGTGAGGGTCCTTATTGGGCATGCTGAATTTTCTAAGTCACCTGGTGTGCCTTCTTGACCACCGCATCTACATAGGAAGTCCAGGATAGGTTCTCGGTTATTGTCACTCCTAGGAACTTGACGCCCTCAACTTTCTCAGCCTCTGCTCTGTTGATGTCGATGGGGGTGTGTTCTCTTCCTTTCTTCCTGAATTCGATGATCAGTTCTTTTGTTTTGCCGATGTTGAGAGAGAGTAATTATCATTGCACCACGACACCAAGCCCTCTATTTCCTTTCTGTACTTTGACTCGTCTTTGTTTGATATCTGTCCTATTACAGTGGTGTCATTAGCAGACTTGTAGATGGCATACATTCGCAATTTGGCTACACAGTCTTGGCCATACAGGAAGTACAGTGGGGGGCTGAGACTGCATCCTAAGGGGGCTCCAGTGTTGAGGGTTATCTTGGGGAAGGTGTCTATCTTTATTGATTGTGGTCTGTGGGTCTGGAAGCTGAGGACCCAGTTGCAAATGGCTAATGGTGTTGACTACAGCTCTGCCTTCAATGAGCAGGGGTCTGACTTAGATGTCCTTGTGTGTCTAGGTGTCCCAGGGATGAGTGCAGGGCTAGAGAAATGGTATTCACTATGAACCTGTGACATGAGTAGGCAAAAATTGCAGGAGATTGAGGCAGGCTGGGAGGCAAGAGTTGATGTAGACCATGACCAGCATCTCGAAGCACTTCATGATTATGGAGTTCAGAGCCACTAAGCGGTACTCATTAAGGCAAATTGCATGTGTTTTCTTAGATGCTGAGATGATGCTGGTTGTCTTGAAGCAGTTGGGGCCTTTGGTTTGTAGGAGGTAGAGGTTGATGATGTCAGTGAATACCTTAGCCAGCTGGTCTGTAGAGGATCTAAGTGCACGACAGGGGACTCTGCTTTCCTTTAGTTGATTCTCATTCGTGTATACTGTCTTTTCAGGTCACAGTTTGCTCTTCACTTCTCTCAACTTATTAGATTTGTCAAGTTCTTTTACTGGAAGATTCACTTGACGTGCACTTCATATCCTCATTTAATTTCTCCATCTATATATCAATCAAAGAGCCCTGGCTTTTATTTCCTTACCTTTCAACTTTTTTGGAATATGTCTAACCTGTGCCTGTAACATCTCACCTTAAAGATCAGCTATTGTTCTGTTACAGTTTCTCCTTGTCAATCTTTGGTTCAATTTTTACCTGACTAGATTGCCTTTCATCAAAGTGAACTTAGCCTTGTTCCAATTTTAAAGTTCTACTTTAAGATTGTTAGACATAAGCTTTGTCCCAAAGGAAGTGAATTACTTGTAATGGGGTTGAAGCAATGACCTTTGCATGATGAGTACTACGCTCTGTCTAACTGTGCTAATAGGCTATAATGTAGATGATCATTTATTGTGGTATAATTACATTCTATTAAAATTGTGAGTGAGAAAACATCATGGATTGACCTTTCTGGCTTGAAACAAATGCTGAATAGAAATAAATTTTGAATTGTTTTCCAAAAAGAAATATATGTATAAAAATAATTGTTTGGGATTCTGGAGAGTGGATGCTCCAGTGCAATACTTCATTTAGAATATGAAGATCTTGGATTTAATTTGTTTTGATATTTTGGTTGTGCATAAAAACTTTTTCTCATCAAACAAAAAGGAAATCTGCTTAGGAAAGGCATAGAACTTGGACTTTAAAGAAAAATCAAATACAGAGGAATCTCGATTATCTGAGCGACATGAGTGGGGGAGTGTTTTGTATGGATAATCGAATGTTTGGATAACACAGTTTAGTCAAGCATCTGGACCTTGCTATCTTGTTTGGAAAATCTGAAATTCGGACAGTCGACGTTTGGATAATCGAAGTTCCTCTGTACATTTATGTGACGTGGGCATCACTGGCTAAGCCATTTATTACTCGTCCCAAATTGCCTTCATGAAGGTGGTATTGAGTTGCTGCCTTGAACTGCAACAGTCCATGTGCTGCAGGTAAAATCACCACACTTCTAGGGAGGGAATTCCAGAGATTTGTCCTAGTGACATCTCAAGAATGCCAATATAATTGAAGTCAAGATGGTGAGTGGCCCATCTCTGAACGAACTCCTGTTTTGGAGAAGCTGCTTCCTTTCTCTAACTGCAGACGGGGCTTGCTTTTCTTTCTCTTCACTTTCAATCTTCATCTGTTTCCTCTATTTCTATTATCCTCTGTTTTTCTTCCAACTCAATTAAGTTAATCTCTAACTGTATCTTAGCCAGTTCAAACTGACAGCTCATCTTCAGTGTACTTTTCTTCTATCTCTCAATGTTGAATGATTACTTGGAGTATCTCATGCTTACAAGAACCTGTTTTTACATTTGCCTTCAGTTTCCCTGCTAACTCTGTTTGGTTTGAGTCAAATATTTCAAATAATCCAGTTAAATAAAAGCAAGATGCTGTGGATGCTGGAAATCTGAAGTGGAAACAGAAAGGACTGTGGAAATTCATCAGCTCTGGGAAAGAGAAGAAGAATCATATCAGACTGGAAATGTTAACTGTTTCTGCTATTGGACCTGCTGAGTTCTCCACTTCAGTTTCCATTTCAAATAATTCAGTGTTATCTCTTACATGTCCTGAAAATGCTTTATAATATTTAAAACCATCATCAAATTCCATGCAATTATCTTGACCCTCAGTGCAGAACCACCACATTGCCATTACTTTAAAGAGAAAAATGTAGGTCCCCATTAGATCCAATGAATGCAAATCCCACAAGATCTTTGATTGTTATAGTCCCAGAAGTTCTTATTTTTGGGCAAGTCATAGGTTCCATAGAACGAAATCTGGCTCAATGGATCATGTTTTTTTGTTTTATTTTTCATGAGATGGTCTTTCACTGAAACACAAATACAATATTTTAACAATATAACTAGTTCAATACACAAAAGATGCTAAAATAGAATCAACCAGACTATATTAAAAAAATTGACACATCCCGCAGTAGTTACTACTGTCTCTGTGTCAGGGACCCAGGTATGATTGCAGCCTTGGGCGATTGTGTGTGTGAAGTTTGCATGCTCCCCCATGTTTGCATGGGTTTCTGCCGAGAGCTCTTTTTTTTTTTCCCACAGTCCAAAAAAATGTGTATTCCTGGTTGAGTATGTTAGCCATGGTACAAATTTCAAGAGGAGTTACTGGGATAGGGTGGGGAGGCATGCGTTTAAGCAGCATGCAGTTCTGAGGGCCGCTGCAGACTTGTTGGGCCAAATGGCCTCATTCTGCACTGTAGAGATTTTATGATGCTATGAATTAAAACATTTTGAAATAAGCAATAACCATAACATCCTACCTATCCCAACACCGTCACTTTACAGGAGCATAACATCAGGGTTTACCCCTCTATCACATTCAGGATTGAACTTAACTGTTACTTTGAGAGTTTTTTCTGAGTTTGGTAGCCCCATGCTTTATTAGTCACCCAACTGAGCTTAGGGTTTTGCAAATTGGAATATCCCTATGCTGGAGCCCAACCAACTTCTTTGGTTATGAAACTTGCAAAAATGAAGTCCTCATGCTGTTTCCGAGCAGATTTAATCTGTCTCCAGGAGAAAATGTTTCATAACATTTAATTTCCACCTAACCTCTGAAAAATGAAAGCTTTCCAAGCCAAGGATGCTTTCTCTAAGCAAGATGATAAAACTCTATTCATGCTTAACAGGAAGCAAGCAAATGTTCTGTATGTTTACTCTGTCAATTTCTAAAACTCTCTTAATGCAGTCAAGTCTTAAATATCACTCCAGGGTGTCTGTCTCTCTCTCTCTCTCTCCCTCTCTCTCCTACTGTTTTTTTTAGAAAAGCCTCCAGAAATACTGTTAAGTTAATAATTAAATCCTTCATGTACACAGACCAAACCCACATGCCAAAAGTTGAAAATCCAAACTCTGAAATAAATGATATTAAATTATATATAAATCACACCCCCAAATGACAGCCGAATCATACTCAAATTTTAAATTATTTGGATTTTGCTTCTCAGTCTGCTTGTTCCAAGCCTGAGAGACGTTTGTAGAAACATTCCTTGCATGTGGCATGATACTGTGGAGTGTGACTGCAGTTCAATGGCAATGCTGAAAAGTATCTTGTAAGTGATAGTGCAAAAATGTGATGGCCTGAGACAATGATGAAGTAACTGTAGTTCTGACAGAGTTGTAGGAATTATTCTTATTTTTTAGTTTTTAGGCTTGTTTGCTGAAACGTTACATTTTGATGGCATTGGCAGAAATCATTGAGTTAGCTTCCATGTGTCAACTGCTGTCATCCTATTCTGTCGATTTTTCTCCCCATCTGTTGAAGAACTATTGTTACATTTTACAACTGCCTCTTACAAGCAGACCGGAATAAGCCAAAGAAATCCCCATTGCAAAGTTGTCAAACTTGAAGCCAGGACTAAGTTGTCTGTGCTCTTGACCCTGTGAACTGTAATCTGCCACCTGAGCCTAACAGGAATTCTAGAACCATAACCAGCTGTTGAAGCTTAAACTCTTACACCATATCGCAGATCTGCTTTCTTCCAATTTTGTAATAGTGCCAACTTTGACCTTTTCAACTTCATGCTCCCTACCCCTTTTCCCCCCCTCCGTCAATCCACTCACCCCAACCCATAATCTTTCTCATCTTATCCACCATGCTGAAATCACTTTGATCTTCAGATTTTCTACCACCTTCCTAATTAGCCTTCCTACTGTATACTTGCTCTACTTCAACTCATTCAAAATGCTACTGTCCATGTCATTATGTAATACCTTAAATATCCTTTGGATATGTTTTTCATGTGACCTTCTTTACATGAAAAGGTAGAGATATGAGATTTGATTCAATCGTCCAGAATTCTCAATATAGAATTGCAAGGGCCATATCTCGGGGAATAAATTATGTGCATTTGATTTTGTGTCCATGGTTACAATGCAATCCAAGTTTATTTATAATTAAAGTAGAATGCTGAAATATCGAGTCACAGTGAAAGTAATACATGTCACAACCATCAACCTTTCAAAAATGTACCCCGCTTGACTGGTTTAAAAACGAGTGAAATTTTTCAAGAGGAAATTCTCTGGGATACCTATGATTATTGTTTTTATTATTTGTTCATCAGATGTGGGTGTTGCTGGTTGGGCCAACATTTATTGCCCGTCCCTAGTTGCCTTGGAGAAGGTGATGGGGAGCTACAACCTTGAACTGCTTGTAGCTTGTTTGTTGTAGGTGCCCTTATAATGCCAGTCGGTGGCAAATTCCTGAATTTTGATCCAGTAACACTCAAGGAATGGTGATATATTTCCAAGTCAGAATGATGAGTGGCTTAGAGCGGAATTTGTTGGGTGGAATTCCCATGTATCCACTGCCCTGGTCCTATGATATGGAAGTAGTTGTGGGGTTTAGAAACTGCTGTTGAAGGAGCCTTGGAGAATTGTGGCAGTGCATAATGTAGGATGGCATACTATGTCTACTGAGCATTGGTGATGGAGGGAGTGGATGTTTGTGCCAGTAAAGTGGTCCACTTTGTCCTGGATGGTGTCAAGCTTCTGGAGTGCTGTTGGAGCTGCACTCATCCAGGCAAATAGGGAAAATTCCATTATACTCCTTTCTTGTGCTTTGTAGATGTGGGTCAGCTTTGGAGGATCAGGAGGTGGATTACTCACTGCAGCATTCAAACTTCTGCCGAACTGTTAACCACGGTATTTATTTGGTTAGTTCAGTTCAGTTTCTGGTCAACAATAACTCTTAAGAATGTTGATAATGTGAAATTCAGTATGGTGATACCATTAAATATCAATGAATGGTAAGATTCTCTCTCATTGAAGATGGTGATTATTTGGAAACAAATGTTTCCTGTCACTTGTCAGCTGAAGTCTGTTTATTATCTTGTTCTTGCTGCATGTAGACATGGGCTACTTCAGTCTCTGGGGAGTTGCAAGTGATGCTGAACGTTGTGTCATTACTTAGCGAACATCTCCACTTTGTCATTGACAAAGCAACTGAAGATGGTCAGGTTTCAGACACTACATGAGGAGCTCCTGCAGGAATGTCTTGGAATTGAGATGATTTATCTCCAATAACCGCAACTATCTTCGTTTGTTCTCTGTGTGACACCAACCATCGGGGTGTTTCCCCTTTGATTTCTGCAGGGCTTCAATCTCATCAGTTGGTTATGGAATTGACCTGCAGCAGATAGATTGATGAAAGTCAAGTGCAATATTTCCTCTTATTTCTTAAGGGATATATTATAACCAATGGAAAATTTAACTGCCCATTTTTGACCTGATGCCCTGAGAATTAATGTTGAAGGTGCCCAGGGCAAGTCTGTCCTGAGTATAATACTACTGTGCTGCCACCTCTGGCATTTCTGTCCTATTGGTGGGACCGGACAGTCTGAGAATATCGTGGAAACTGTACATAAGATATGTTTCCATGTGTATGACTATATCAGGCTGTTGCTTGACTAGTTTGAGATGATAACTCTTCTGCGAGTATTTAGATGCTCATAAGGTCAAATTTGTAAGACCAACAGGGCTGAGTTTTCTGTTGTCATTTTTAGTTGTCTGTCCAGTTTCATTTATTTTGTTTTCAGACCTTTAGCAGTTTGACCCAACTGAGTTCACTTTGCACTCACGTGAATGTGAGGACTGCAGGTTTCATTTTCTAAAGGGCCTTAATGAACCTGATGGGATTTCACTTGGCTGACTTGTCCATCAATAATATCATTGCATCATGACTTTCCTCAGTCAGTTGATGTTTATGTAATTTTGCCTATCTCCTGAGATGTAGAGTGAAAGGTATAAGAACTAGGGGTAGCAGTAGGCAATTCAGCGTCTCAGGCCTGCTCTGCTATTTAGTACAATCAAGGCTGATCTCATCTGCAAATTTGGCTATAATAATTCTGTTACTGCATCTAGCTCATGAATATAGATGGCAAATAGTTGAGGTTGCGGACCAAACCCAGTGACACCCCATTAGTTGCCAACCTGAAAAACGTCCATTTACCCAGCACACTGCTTTCTGTTGATTAGCCAGTTCTCTATCGAAAACAGTAAATTATCCTGACCTGATGTGATCTTACCATGTGAATTAACTTTTTGGTTTGCACTTTTTGAAAGGCCTCTGCAAGTCCTGGCATACGATTTCTGAAGTATCCCCATTGTCCACTTTGCTTGTTATATCCTTGAAGAGCTCTAGCAAATTAGTCAAACCTGATTTACCTTTCATAAAATCAGGCTGACTTTGATGGATTATATTCTTACTTTCCAAATATTTGTTGTTAGAATTTTCCTTAATAATGGATTTTAACTTTTTCTCATTGACCGAAATGAAACTAACTCATCTATAGTTTTGACTTTTTCCTCCCACTCTTTTGAATAACGGCATTGTATTAGCATTTTCTAATCCACTGGAACCTTTGCTGCATTCAGGGAATTTTGGAATGTTGATATTGAATGGAAAATGAAAAATCCTGCAGGTTCTGACAGTAGGGTTCCTTTAATGAAGAAGTCTCTTTGAAGACACTAACTGAACAGGCTAGCTTTCAGTAAACATGGAAGGATGGCTGTAATAGAAAGTCTATCCACTAACACTTCTTAATATATTTACCTCCTGTTTTACAGTGGTTTTTATAACATTCCTTAGCATACCAATGTATACTCCAGCAGGACTCATTAGCTGTGTAAGGGGAAGAAATCAGATTGATAGCACCATCGATGTTAAATATTTTGAAACTGCTGACAGACGCCAAAGACTTAGCATGAGGCCACCACAGCTGTTGCGTGTGACATGTTCAAAACTGCTAAATTACCCTATACATCATACTAGAAGAGAGTCAACAAAATCTGGATTGTGATCTATCATGCCAGCTCGCCATACTGGGTTATAATTACACTAATTGTACAACTTAACTGCCACTTAGAAAACTGACGCAAATTATTAATTATTGTTTATCATTTTCATTACACTGCTATTCTTCTCCATAAAGGCTTGAACGTATGTAGCATCACTTTGACATATTTGCATTAAAAAGTCATCCATTTTCCCCTGAATTACAGGCAGATGCAGATTTTTAGTTGACATCACAGTATTAGCTGACATCTGGTGATCACCATGCTAGCAGGATGCAACTGTGTTTACAAGCATCTAAAATCAGCTGGCATACATGGACTATTCCCAAACCTGCTGCTAATCTTCCGAATGATATGCATCTTCATTTCAGCAAAACAATGTCCTGCAGCCTGAGTTGAACTGAAACTTCATATTTTTCATGGACTGTATTCTTATTAAATTTGCTTATGGAGTGAAAGTAAACCAAGAAGTGTAGCCTCTATACTTGTTAATTCTGGCAATCTCTCATGCAAAAAAATAACTGCATTGATCCACTTCAGCTTTTTAAGAGACCATGTCGTTTTAAGTTTATAATACTCGGAATAAAGACGTAGAGGGCTTTTGGCTTTTGACAGCCTCACAAGACTCTGTAACATGTAAAATAGTCACTCTGACTCATGACATAACAAAGTGGCACATATGCATTACCAGCTTACCAGCCCATGAGTTTGAGGTGGGGGTGAAGATGCTTGGCACGGCCGCACCTCCTAAACTTATGTATTGGCTATGCAGCAGACAAAGAAAGGTAACCTTTCAGCTAAGTGAGACCTTCACAGCTATCAGCGAAGGTGCACCAAATGAAGCCATCCCATCTGAATGGATTTCTTGCTATGAGTCCATCATCTGTTGTAAATGGAAATATGTTAACACCATTACAAGCTGTCCAATGATTTTATAGCGGCAGAAGTGACAACAGAATGGAGAGCAAATTCTAATTCTTTCCAGAAATCAATTGTACACAATCACATTAATTGGTAACCTGGTAGGCAGTTCCACAGCCAGCAATGAATAGAGAGGCAGCTTTCAGCTCATAAGAGATGCTGTCGGGAAACCATTTGAAAAGCAGCAGACACTAGGGGAGGATGCATGAATGATTTAGAATCTCTTGATGTTGAATTCCTAATTTCTAACTCCTGGTTCTGAGGAAAGCATTAAACTAGGATCATAATTCTCAGATTACAGTGGTTGAATGTTGATAGGAAAGTCATTTGTAAAGCACATTTTCAGCATTCTTAATTGCAACTTGAAGCTACTTTAATATGAGAGCATGTTTACCATGACTAGATCAATGCATGACCTGTGCACCACTTTTCAGCATACCAGCCAAATACTGGAACCTCCACCTCCTAAGGTGCTTTACCAACACCATTCCAACACTTACCCAATAAGCACTGTCAGCCAGTTCCATGAATTTCAGTCGGGATTAATTGAAATTTGAGCAAAGGTGTTTGCTCTCTGTTTAGTTTGTAGGGGGTGTGCAGTGCTTGCACTGTTGGTGCCTTCACAGTAGGCTGGTATTACTGTGGAACTGAATGGAAGATGTCAAATAACGTCAGGATCATTTGGTTAATGAGGCATACCCACATTATTAAACTGTTATTTTCAAAACTAATGTTGAGTTGATCTTTATGTGAGTTCATTTTTAAAATAAAAATCATAAAATATGAGCATCACAGACAAGGCAACTTTCATTGCCCACCCCAAATGCCTCTTTTGAAAGATGATGGTCTTGCAGTGACCCAGCTTTTTGAATTGTCCATGTAATCTGGTGACATATTCAATGCTTTAGGAAGGAAGTTCCAGTATTTTGACAGAGTGACATCGAAGGAGCAATGATGTAGCTTCATGATAAGTTGTTGTGTAGTCTGGAAGGAAGCTTGCAGGTGATGTTCACATGCTTTTGTTTGCTTGCTTCTAAGTAGTAGTGCGAATGCGTTTTCAATCTGCAGTTAAGGAATAGTTCGTGAGTTATCATACAATCATAGAATCCCTGCAGTGTGGAAACAGGCCTTTTGGCTCAACATGTCCACACTGACTCTCCAAAGAGTAACCCTCCAGAGCCATTCCCTCCATTTAACCCCTGACTAATGCACCCAACCTACACATCCTTGAACACTGTAGACAATTCAGCATGGCCAAATCACCTAACCTGCATATTTTTGGATTAGATTAGATTAGATTTCCTATAGTGTGGAAACAGGTCCTTTGGCCCAACCAGTCCACACTGACCCACCGAAGAGTAACCCACCCAGACTCGTTTGGGCAATTTAGCATGGCCAATACACCTGACCTGCAGGTCTTTGGACTGTGGGAGGAAACCGGAGCACCCAGAGGAAACTCACGCAGACATGGGGAGAATGTGCAAACTCCAAACAGACAGTCACCCGAGGCTGGAATTGAACCTGTGACCCTGGTGTGGTGAGGCAGCAGTGCTAACCACTGAGCCACTGTGCCGCTCCAATAAGTCTACACTGACCCTCCAAAAAGCAACCCACCCCCCTCTGACTAATGCACCTAACACTATGGGCAATTTAACATGGCCAATTCACCTGGCCTGCTTATCTTTGGACTGTGGGAGGAAACCGGAGCACCTGAAGGAAACCCACGCAGACATGGGGAGAATGTGCAAACTCCACACAGACAGTTGCCCAAGGATGGAATTGAACCTAGAACCCTGGTGCTGTGAGGCAGCAGTGCTGACCACTAAGCCACTGTGATTGTGGGAGGAAACCCACACAGACACGGGGAGAACGTGCAAACTCCACGCAAACAGTCACCTGAGGCTGGAATCGAACATGGGTCCCTGGCGCTGTGAAGCAGAAAGTGCTAACTACTGTGCCACCCCCATCATGACTATAAGCGCTTAACATGGTCTTTAATGTCTGATGGCACCTTTCTGACCCTCCCTGCGATTCTGGATGGCAGGCAGTAGATGTGAATAGTTTTATTCCTAAGCTATCCATAGCCTCCTTGAATTATTTTGATGGAAAGTTTGACACTTGATCTGATTGTTTCTCTGTGGGTAGTCCATATCTAGTGAAAAATGTGAGTAACTCTTGCATTTTGTAGATGGACACTGCTGCCACTGTACCAGTGGTGGAGAGAATGATTGATTAAGGTGATGGGTAGGGTGCAAATCAAGAAGCAGGCTGCTTTATCCTGGATAGTGTGGTGCTGGAAAAGCACAGCAGGTCAGGCATCATCTGAGGAGCAGGAGAATTCATGTTTCATTCAAAAGCCCTTCATTAGGATGAAGGGCTTTTACCCAAAATGTCAATTCTCCTGTTCCTCGGATGTTGCCTGACCTGCTGTGCTTTTCCAGCACCATTTTCTCAACTCTGATCTTCAGCATCTGTAGTCCTCACTTTCACTTATCCTAGATAGTGTTGAGCTTCTTGAGAGTGCACTCATCTAGGCAAATAGAGATTATACTAGTGTGTTACTGACTTGTGCCTTGTGGTGCTTTGTGAAGTTAGCAGCTGAATTAATGGCCACACACTTGCCCTTCTGTTATATTCATTATATTTATTTGGATGGCCCAGCTAAGTTTCGGGTCAGTGGTAATCCCCAAAATATTTGTGTGTTAAAGGCTTGCCTTCAATAATGGAAATGCCACTAAATGTCATAGAGAAATCATTAGACTTTTGTGGATGATAGTCATTGCCTAGCACTTGTGTGATATGCCTGTTAATTGTCATTTTCAGTCCAAGACTGAATTGCATCAGCGTGTAAGCTCAGTATCTGAGTATAGCGCGACCCCTATATCTATGGGTCCTGTTACTGCGGTTTCAGTTACATGCGGTTTACTGTGGCCTGAACATATTACAGGAACATTCCAGAACCAGGAGTCTGTCAGGAAGGTAAATTTCCCATTTAAATGAATGGTTTCACTCCTATCTGCGGTTTTGTGCTTCCATGGTAGGTCTTGGAACATATCCCCCGCGAGTCGGGTGGGGGGGGGGCTACTGTAATTACAAACAGTACTGATATCATTGGTGAACATTCCTATTTCTGACATTGTGATGGAGCCAAATTCATTGATGAAGTAGCCGAAAATGATTAGGTCTGAGTCCTTACGAGCAACATGAGAAATTCCTGTTACAGTGTTCTAAATTGGCCTCCTGCAACTGCAACCAAATTCCTTTATGTTAAGTATGCCTCCAATATGATATTAAATTAACGTCAGTATAGAGAAAACTAAATTGGCACAAGGGGAAGCAGTTGCACTCAAGTAACACTAACTGGCCGATAGAGCAAACACAGTAAAGAGATTCATGAGCATTTCTGTAGGAATTTTATCATTTCAACTCTCATTTTGTAACAATCTTTTTGTAAAGTAAGCATTATTTTTCAGTGGACCTAGCAAATTTAAGGAATTTCATCTTACTGTATTGTGATAACTTAAGATGACATGAACTTAGAGCAAAGTAGATAGTCAATGCCTTGAGACTGCAACACCATTTAATAAGATCATGGCTGAATTGATTATGCCTCAAATGTGCTAACCTGTCTGTTTCTCCATTACCCTTGATGACTTTTCAATCAAAAGTCTTTTCCAGCTCAGCCTTGAAAATACTCAAATGACCCAACTTTCACTATGGTATGAGGACGAACATTTTATAGACAAATGACTCTCTGAGAGAAGATTTCTTATTAGTTAAGTCTTTTTTGGGATCCCTATAATTTTTAAAGTTAAAAATCACACCACACCAGGTTATAGTCCAACAGGGTTAGTTGGAAGCACTAGCTTTTGGAGCACTGCTCCTTCATCAGGTGATTGTGGACTCTGAAAGCTAGTACTTCCAAATGAACCAGTTGTACTATAACCTGGTGTTGTGTGATTTTTAACTTTGTACATTCCAGTCCAACACTGGCGTCTCCAAATCATAATTTTTAAACTGTGCCTTTTTTATCTACATTTCCCAGAAGAAGGGAAAGAAAACTTTCCCCACATATCTGCCTTAAGTTTTTCCCTTGTTAAGTTAAACCTATGCCCCCCAGTATTTGACATTTCTATCCAAGCCTGTCATAATTTTATACACTTCTATCATGTTGCCCTTGAGCCTGCAGTGCACCAGTGAAAGCAATCCAAGTTTGTCCAACCTTTCCTTATAGTTAATACACTTCAATCCGTCAAAATCCTGATCAACCTCTTCTGCACACTTTCCAAAGCTTCCACATCCTTCCGATAGTGCATACAGTACTCCAAATGTGGCCGAACTAAAGATTTATGCAGCTGCAACTGACTTGCTAGCTTTTGTACTTAGTGTTCCAACTGATGAAGGCAAGCATGTTGTATGCCTTCTTTATCATCTTATTTGCTTCTATTGCCACTTTGAGGGAACTGTGACCTTGCACATCAAGATCCTTCTGTATATCAATGCTCCTTAGGGTCCTGTCATTTACTGTATACTTCCTCAGGCATCTGACCTCCCAAAGAGCATCGCCTCACACTTGCAGATAGGGTTTAATCTAGACTATTTCTGTGCGAAACTTTCCAACCTACATTTTCATCTAAGTCATTTATATATATATATGAGACAAACAACAGAAGTCCCAGCACTGATCCTTGCAGAATACCAATGGTCAAAGACCTCCAGTCAGAAAAACACCCCTTTGTCTCCTATGACCAAACCAATTTCTAATCCAGTTTGCCAACTTAGTTTGGCTCTCAAGTGACTTAATCTTCTAGACCAGCCTACCATGAAGAAACTTGTTAAATGGTTCAGTAAAGTCCATGTAAACAACATCCAATGCTCTACTCTCATCAATTGTCTTTGTCACTTGCTCAAAAGCTTAATCAAGTTTGTGACTCCCCCTGTAAAAAAGCCAAGCTGACCATCCCTAATAAGTCCATTCTTTTCCAAATGCAGTAAGTTCTGTGTCTTAGAATCTTCTCCAATAATTTCTGTACCACTGATATAAGGCTCACTAGCATACAGTTATCCTGAAACATCCCTGTTTTCCTTCTTAGACTTATGAACGTTATTGGCTATTCTCTAGTTTTCTAGAACCTCGCCTGTGGCTAAAGAAGATAAAAAGATTTCTGTTAAGGCCCCAGCAATTTCCTCCCCTGCCTCATCAATCCCATCAGACCCTGGGAACCTTTCTACCTTCGTGTTGCACGTTTTGAAAAACATCACCACCTCCTTAATATCCTTCCGATATGCCCTAAAATATGAATACTCCTCCCTAATCTTACAATCATCCATGTCCTTCTCCTTAATGAGCACTTTGCATGTATGCACTAAGGACCTCATCCATTTCATCTGACCCCACACATAAATGTCCTCCTATGAAAATGAGTGGATCTGCCCTTCCCCTCATTACCCTTTTGCACCTAATGTTTGCATAAAACGCGTTGGGATTCTCCTTAATCCTACCTGCCAACTCAAATAAATCTGTTAAGCACATTTGCAGTGTGCACTCTTCTAGTCTGCTGTGACTTTTTCAGGATCATGAGAATTTTGGAAGATTAGAATCAATATGACCACTTTGTGCAGCCTCTTCTTTCTCAGACCCTCGGATGCAGACCATTAGATCTGGAGGCTTGTCCACTTAATTCCCGTTATTTTGTTCACCAGTGACAGTAATTATTCCAAGATCCTTCCTCCCTTTTGGTTCTTGGTTATCTGTTGCTCTTGGGGTGCCTCATATATCATCTGTTATGAAGACAGATATAAAATTCTTGTTCAAAGTCACAACTGTTTTGGAGTTTCCATTATTAGTTCCCCAGATGCACTGTTTAAAAGAACAATATTTAGTTTAACTATTCATTTCCTTTGTATGTACTTGTAGAAGCTTTTTCTCTGATTTTAAAGTTCTTTCTAGTTTTCTCTCTCACTTCAATTTCTAACCCATCTCCTTCATAATTCACGCAGTTTTTAAACATTCTGGAGTTCTGTTTGTTTGTGCAATTTTCACTTGTTTCTGTTTTAATAGATTGGAGCAAGATGTGTGCATATCTGAATTGGGAGTTGGAGAAAATGTTCTTCACTCTTTGCCCCTAGAATGCTTATTGTGACCCTGAGGTTTATTGCAATTGTAGTACGGTAGCAGAAGATTGGAGGAAGAAGATAAATAAAAGTTTTAAGAATAAATGCTCAATGTAAGGTTATTTTATTGAACGGTAGTAAATAGAATAGTTCTGCCTAATTGTTCGTTGACAGTGTTATGTTACAATGAGGTTGCATTGATGCAAGTTTTCTAGTCTGATCTTTGAGTTCATCCTATCTCCCACCTGCAGTGTTTCAGATTTCAAATTCACTGAATTTTGTTAATGTGGTGTTGAAGTGCAGAAACAGTCATTATTTAATCAGCAGTCCAATGCAGACTGGCATTCTCAGGAAGACCGAATGGACAAGGTACTCTTTGTGGGCTGCAAAGGCCAGGATGAAGAATTGTCTCTGTTACTTGCACATTTCCCCACAGTTAAATTAGTACCTGATATTTTCCTATTTTTGTTAAGGGCTTAAGTTGCTGAGATTCTTAAGATACGAGTTTCCTCATATCTGAAAGTACTTTACAATCCTGTTTTTTTTTAATAAGCTTCAAGTGAAGATTTTTTAAAATCCTCACACAGTATTTTTCATTATGTAAATGTTGAAGTGGTGAAAACAAAAATATCTAAAATGTTTTAACTTTTGTTTTTGTATTCTGAGCAGAACCCATGAGGTCACCAAAAAGCCTGAAAATTGCGGAGATATATGCTAGACATCTGACTGTTGAATTGGAGTCTCTGGGCTACAATGTCACGCGGTGTCACACATTCAATGTCACTGTGTGCTACCATTACTTTGGTCACAACAAAAGCCAAGCTGACTGCATGGAAATGGATCAGAAATCACCCCGACATATTATTGAACACCTGCCACCTTATACAAACATCAGTATCAAAATGATTCTGACGAATCCAGAAGGAAGAAAGGAGAGTGAAGAGGTTGTCATCCAGACAGATGAAGATGGTAATTATTACTTTTTCATTACCATAATTACTGTGAATTTTTTTAACTTTATGCAATTTTTCCATTTTATTCAATGAGTTTGAAAATGCATTAATTTTCTGGGGCAGTTTTTGCAGCCCTCTGAAGAGTGTGCCTTGCATGAAAAATGATAACATCTTTAGGTTAAATTTATGGAGATTTCACTAATTGTGGGCAAGTTCATTCAAATTAGTTAGATTGCCAAGGACACTAGTAAGGTTATTGGTGCAAATCACACTGGCTGCATTTAAAAATATATCTGCTGAAGTGCAGCCATATTTCATCTTTTAGTAAAATTAAAGAAAATATATTTTGTGGCACTTCACAATTGCATACATTTTTAAAAAATAGATTTTGAGCAATATGTAAACGGTGGGGGATGAGGTATTGGCCACAGGGGTAGAGGAGTTGGTGATACTAAAGGTGATGCAAAGGTGTGGAAATATACTTCAGCTTAAAAATCAAGTTCATATAGAAATGGGCAAAATTATGGAGGTAACATTAAAATAGAGTACGTCCAGTGACTGAGAAAGCATTGGAGTTGATGGCCAGTGTACAGAAATAGTTCTTATTTTCCCAAACTTCTCCTGAAGAGAATTAGAATTTTTCTTTCAAGATGAAATGTCAAACAATCAGACTGACAGCAGGTAAGCAGTGGGTGAGCACGTACTGCAGTAATCAGGCAGTTGAATGAAACAGGGCAGGGGCCATTATACTTAGTTACCCAACAGAGGAGATACCTTGGAATGGAACTGAGGTATCAATTTTGGCAAAGCAAACAAAGAAATGAAGGAGAAATTATCAGACACATACTTAATGTCATTTGTAATGTATGTTAGGGTTATTTCGTACTGTGGGTGGGAATGAAAATTTATTGCAAGGATTTGAATATGGAAATAAGGAAGAGGTAGATACAGAACTAGGAAGGTGAACTCATGTTCAAGAACCTGGAAAACAAACCTGTGGAGAAGTGGTAGTAGTTTGCAAGGTCAGGTGGGTGCAGCATATTTTTTCATTGCACTGAAAATTATCTCGATAGGAGGAGAATAATATTTGAGGTGCACTCAGTATTTGCAGGAAATATCTTTACAGTTGTAGTTCAAGTTTCAATTAATGATGTAGTTTGTTTTAACGTAATTCCCAAGCGTGGGATATTAATTGGTAGAGAGCACTTAATAGCATTCCAAAAATACTAACTCATTAAGGGGTTGGGGGTGGGAGAGGATGAGGTGGATAAACACAAGAGGTATCACTAATGGGACTAAAGGCGGACGGATCCCTGGATCTGATGGCTAGCATCCGTGCATTTTAAAGGATGTGGGTGCAGAAGTAGTAATCTTCTAAGAATCCTTAGATGTTGGAACAGTCCCAGAGAGCTGGAAAGTTGCTCATTTAAAATGGAGGGAGAAAAATAAACCAGTAACTCTAGGCCAGTTAGCTTAACATCTGTTGTTTGGAAAATGTAAATTCATTCAAAAGGATGTCATAACACAGCATTTAGAAATACATAATATAATCAAGCAGAGTCAGCATGGCTTCATGAAGGGGATGTAATCTCTGCCAAAATTATGAAAGTACTTTGAGAAGGTAACAAGCAGGATAAATAAAGGGGAACCAGAGATGTAATAAATTTTGATTATCAAAATGTGTTCAATAAGGTGCCACAGGTTAGGCTAATGAGGTCATATGTTATCATAGCTAGAGGATTGGCAACCTGTAACTGGTAGAGTGCCACAGGCATCAGTGCTGGATCTGCAATTATTTACAATACCTATGAATGACTCCGGTGAGGAAAGTGAATATAGTTTGGAAAACTTACAGGTGATACAAAAGTAGTGTGAATTAAAGTGGTGACGTTGACGTGAGGAGTCTACAGAACAATAGACAGGTCAAGCAGTGGGCAAAAACTTGGCAGATGGAATATAATATGGGAAAGTGTGAAGTTAGGCACTTTCATAAGAAGAATAAAGGAGCTTTTGATAAGAAGAATAAAGGAGCTGAATGCTACTTAAATGGAGAAAAACTGCAGAAAGTTGTAGCACAGAGGGACTTGGAAGTCCTCATGCATGAATCACAAAAGCTAGGACCTGTGTCCTGCAGGTAATGGGGGGACTACTTTTATGTAAGAATGTTAACCTTTAGGTTGAATAAAGTATAAAAATGGAGAAGTCTTGGTAAAAGTACACAAGGCAGTAGCTGCAACCATGAACATTATTTGGTCCTTTATCTAAGGTAAGATATATTGGCAATAGAGACAATGTAGAGAAGGTTCCCTTGGCTGATCCAGGGGATGAAGGGATTTTCTTAGGAGAAAAGGTTGAGTCTGTTGAGTTTATACTCATTCGAGTTAAGCTGAATGAGACACCACTTCTTGAAAAAAAACTTTTGAGGGGCTTAATGGGATATAAATTGCAAGGTATTTTCCCCTAAGGGAAGCATAGTCTTAGAGTGAGGTGTTGACCATTTAATGAGAGGTGAGGAGGAAGTTTTTTCTCAGGATAGTAAATCTGGGGAGTTCTGTAATGCAGAAGATTGCTGAGGCTTGTGCCATTAAGTATATTTAAGACTGAGATAGACAGATTTCCAATCAATAAGGGAATCAAGGGTTATAGGAAAAAGTCAGGATTACCAGATTAGCCATGATCTAATTGTGTGGTAGAGGAGACTTAATGGGATAGGAGACCTACTTCTGATCCTACATTTCTTGGTCTGAGGGCAGCCCATCCAGTTTGGAGGTTCACCTTGATAATCTGGGCTTTCATTATTTTAGAACCCTGGCCACATCCATTTTAAATGAACAAGGTGTACAATTTGGCATTTATTTTAGGCTCTCAAACTGTAACAGTCCACTGGCCAATGTCTGCACAAGTCCACTAACATCTGAGGTGTTGTTGGCTCTGCAATGTTCCAGGAATAATTTTCACTTTCATCTTTGCTTGTATTGCAAGTCGACTGACTGAATTCTTCACCTACTATTGTAATGTAAAACCTGTTACACTGTGGGACTCCATAATGCTTACCCTGTCTGCCTTATATTTGACCTGTGCAGAACTGTGGAACATTGGCATCAAGTTTTACACTATAATAACAGATTAATGACCCAAATTTTATAGTCCACAAATTGACAGTGCTTGTTCCTGACCCCAAATTCTGCCTTCAAAGATCTATCTCTGTGACTTCGACTTCACTTTATGCAATGCTAATTTCATTCTAGTCTGTTGTTGAAAATCTTTGGAATGATCATGCAGTTAATCATGTTCAACAATTCGAACTTTTTAAACAAAACAAGATGTTGAAATCCTATTCTATTTTGAATTGATCATTTCATTAATTAGTATGACAAAAAGTTTCTTCATTTTTGCGTGGTTCCTCTATTCAAATAATGAATGGCTCAGGGAGTCATTTCTCATTCCCCTCAAGAGAATGCTGATTTCTCGGGTCTTGCTGAAAGATACTTAAATATCAGGAATTTGTTGCAATTATGTACCTCTTCCTAGGGATATGATTTCTCTTCACACGTTTGGAATAAATTGTACAAAATTTGAAGTGAGACGGTTGATATGTTGAATCAAAATTTGAACTGGTTTCCAATTTAGGAGGTACAATGCAATCTAATTAGTGGAAGAGGATAGACGTAGCTATCTGCAACAGTGTACATCTTACTGAATTGGGCAAATTCTACCTCAAACATCAATTATTGTAGGTTAGTATCTATGCACATGTGACAAAACTATATTCCACAATAACCAGTTAATCTAAAGAAGCTATATGTGGCCCTGATCATTTTGCCAGACTCCACCATCAACAAAAATATAAATGCAGATTGAGGGATGAAATCTTAGTTCTATTGTTGCACGCCAAGTGTTACCCCCTCAAATCTTTCTCTCTCGCTTTTCATTTCATTTCTGTGGTGCAGGGCATCTGTATAAACTTCACTTTCAATGTATTTGTAAAACCTAATCAAAATAAAACAAATGTTCCAATATTATCCTGGTATAATTTTTGGATTATTCAGGATTTGCTTGCCACATCTTGAACTCCTGACATCCCAAACTTCTAGCTTTTCCAGAATGATTTAGTGTCTAATAATCTGATTACTGTCCACCCCACTACTAAAGTGAGTGGGTCTAAGAGAAGACACATACAGCTATGGCAGCTGGTTAGTTCTTCTAATGACAGGTTTTCAATTTGATGGGCAGAGATTAAGGATCCGATCAGATCCTTAAACCTTCACATTTCATTTGACTCTGAGCTAAACTTCAGAATCCCCATCTTCCCTATTATAAAGACTGCCAACTTTCACATTCACAACATCACCCATTTCCAATCTGCTTTACCCAATCCTCTGAAAATCACCATTCCAGCCTTTGTCTCCCCCTAACCCTCCATAACTCTATATAATTCTCCAGTCCTACACCTTCAAGGCCTCTGTGTTCCTTCATCTCTGGTTATTTGCCCTACCATTTGCAGCCATACACAAAGCAGGTTATGCCACAAGGTCTGGAAATTCATCTCTTAGTATCTATGCATGTCCATCCCTCACTGCACTTTGTTCCCTTCTTAAACCACACTTTTTGATCCGGCTTTCAGCCTGCCTCTCACCTGCTTACAATTGATATCTTTGATATTTAAACACAAGTTTTTCTTCAACATTATGTCTTGTGCTTAAATGATCATGTAGGACTGAAAAGTGAAATACCTGTTTATAATCTATAATGATATTTCCTGTTACAATTATTAGCAAACTTTTCCCTCATGAATTGGCCTGCATTGACTCAATCAGTGTTTTCTGACTCTTAAATTTAGTCTTTGGCCCTAATTTAATACATGTAGTATTCGTTCAATTCAAGTTTATATTTTTTTTGTAGTTTGAGTGTTTCATTGAGAGTAATGGAGCACTGATTAGTGAAACTTATGAACCTCTTTTTAAAAAAAAATAGATTCAGGTTCTTGAAATCGGTTCTTACTGCCTTGAGTCAGATATTTTTTCTATCAGTCACATCAGTTATACGTTACGCCATCAGTGAATTAAAAACAAAATGCCCCATTTCTATTTTTTGAGTATTTGTGTTTGGAAAAAGACCCTTGATTAGATTGAGTATATTTTTATTTGTTTTCCTTCCGCATATTATGTTTTCATAAATTTCTTTTCAAGAAAGTTCTGAAGGAGCACAAGGTGCAACAGGCCTGAAGAACCCTGGAGGTTAAATAGCACAGTTCAGTACTAGTAATAAACACTTCTGTGGTTTGACACAAATTTCTTAGCTGTATTTAGCAGCATGGTTTGCCTGCCTATTTTAAGGGATTCAATATCTATGTTAAAATAGCAGACAAAAGAATTTTATGTAAATGTACTAATGAGTTTGAGATTATAAATGGGCCCTGGGGCACCAGAAATCAAACAAAACTTGCTTCATCCTCTGTTTACATTCATTCTCATGATGAAGCAAATCTAGTAGTTTGGACAAATCTAACAAAGACTTAGTATTTGTCATTCAGATTTTTTTTCGAAATCTGCAGCTGTTGCTTTGTGTTCTGTATCATTGGGAGGAATGTACTCTCTGAACTAATTATTCTATGTTGTGTACCAACCTGTGACAAGATGAGAACGCTATTTGACTCCTCAATGCTGCTCTGCCATTCAACAAGAGTTGTTTCTGTTTCAAATTCCATCTTTCCATCTACCTCTGTTAACCTCTGATTCCTTTGCCTAAAAGGGGTCTGTGCACCTCTGCCTTAATAAAAGAGTCAATGATACCGCCGTCTGATGCAGAGTGCACCAAAGTTGTACAGCCGTCAGAAAAATGTCTCCTCATCTGTATTGAAATAGCAACTATTGATTTTAAAACAGTGCCCCCTAGTTCTGGACTCACCAGTACCATCTTTTTCATGTACACAGTATCAAGACCATTTAGGATCTTACATGGTTGAAACTTTACTCTTCTGAACTCCAGTAAACAAACAAACTCAGCCTGTCCACTCTATTGTCATAAGGCAAGCTGCTCATTCTAGTTTCAATCTAATAAACCTCCTCCACCTTCAGTGTATTTACATCCTTTCTTAAATTAGAATCCAAATTTGCAATGTTGGAGATATGGTCTCACCAATGCCCTGTGTAACTGTAGAATACCATTCTTTTATGTTCAATTCCACTCATAATAACGGATAGCATCCCATTAGGGATCTTTATTACATACTGTGCATTCATTCCAATTTCTTGTGACTCATACATGGGAACAGCTAAAGCACGCTGTGCCTTTGAAATCTGCTGTCGTTCTTCATTTAAGTAATACTTTTTTTTGTTCTTCCTGCTGTAGTGAATAATCTCACAATTTCCCACATTTTACTTCATCTGCCAGATTTTTGCATATTCTCTCAACCTACCTATAGCCATCTGTAAAATCCTAATGTCGTCTTCAAATATCTTTCTGTTTTCTGTGAACTTAGCTTCTATTTCTTCACCCCCCTCATTCTAAGCCTTTGATGTAAATTGTAAAAAGATCCAGCACACTTCGCTGCACGTCAGCACTCATTACATCTTGCCATTATTCTTTTATCAATATGAACTTCCGCAAAGAATGGATGGAAACTTGACAGGTTGAAAGTGTAAAATCCATAAGTGGGCCCTAGATGGATAGTAGAATCAAAGTTTGCAGAGCAAAACGTTTTCCTTCTGATCATTCTATTTATTCTAAACACAGCTGAATGTTGGCTGAGAACAGGCTATTGAATTAATCTTACATTATATAGCAAAACCTTTATTAAATATATTAAATGTCTTAACCTTTGCACACATATCAAAGTGACTTTTGTTTTATAAGCCTTAAATTTATAATTAAAACTACCAATATACAGTAGTTCTTTAATACTAGAATCAAACTCTGCCAGCAGTATTACACATCGTAAGATGTTTCAGGGTCAGGCAATGAATTTCAGATGGGGAGACATTTGGAGTTGTACTTGGACAATTTATTAAGCCACAATTGTTATACTCCACATTTAGTTTGATCTTGATTTTCTGTTTGTTAGTGTCTACTCAGGAACACAAAACCTTCAGCAATTGGACATATTATCATTAACATTTGCCGAGATAACCATTTGCTGGAATTATCAACCTTACTTAATCAACCGTACTTAATTATAGCTCCAATTCATTGACCTATACATTTCCAAACACATTCATTGATCACAATGTGTAATCTAATTTGAATATCTGTCCTTACTTACCATTTGCTATTCATGTTACATCATCAATTATGGTTACTATTCAAGCCACAAAGGGCATATTTGCAGTTGGACAAAGCTGAATTCTAGTGGTGAGGTGAAAGTGATGGTCATTGACATCATGGTCACATTTGACCAATTGTAACATCTCGGGGCCCTAGCAAAACTGGAATCAATTGGAATTAGAAGGAAAACCTTCCAGTGGTTACAGTCATCCTTGGCACATAGGATTGGTGGAGATCAGTCATCTCAGCTCCAGGACATCTCTGCAGGAGTTCTTCATGGTAGGGGTCTAAGGAAAACCATCTTCAGTTGCTTCAACAATCACCCTACCTCCATTGTAGGAGCAGAAGTGGGGGTGTTCGCTGATGATTACATCATGTTCAGCACCATTCGCGATTATTCGGATACTGAAGCTGTCATGTTCAAATGCAACAAGATATGGACTATATCCAGCTTGGGCTGAAAAGTGGTAAATAACATTGTGCCTGTCAGGCAATGACTACCTTTAATAAGAGACTATCTATCTGCTGCCCCTTGTCATTCACTGATGTTACTACATCTGAAACCACCACTATAACATCCTGGGGATTGCTGTTCAGCAAAAAACTGAATTGGACTAGCTATAAATAAAATGGTTACAAGAGCATGCCAGAGGTTAAGAATCCGACAGCAAGAAACTCACATTCTGACTCTCCAAAGCCTGTCAACTACCTACAAGGCACAAGCCAGGAGTGTATGGAATACTCCTTATTTGTCTGGACGAGATCAAATCCAACAACACTCAAGAAGCTTGGTGCCATCCAGGACAAAGCAGCCCACTTGATTGGCACAACATCCAAGCATCAATTCCTTCCAACACAGATATTCATTAGCATCAGTGTGTGCTATCTACAAATGCACTACAGAAATTCACCAAAGGTCCTGAGACAATACTTCCCAAACCCAAGACACTACTGTCCAGAAGGCCAAAAGCAGCAGGTACATGGGAACACCACCATGTGAAAGATCCCCGCCAAGCCACTCACCATGACTTGAAAATATATCACTCCTTCCATCTCATTCAGTCAAAATCCTGGAATTCCCTTCCTATTTCATTATGGTCAACCAACACCATGTGGACTGTAGCAGTTCAAGAAGGCCACCCAAGAGCTACCATCCAGAAAGACAAGGCAACCGATACATGAGAACACCACCACATGCAAGTTCCCTTCCAAACCACTCACCATTTTGACTTTGAAATATTCCTATTCCGATTCAACTATTCCTTCCATGTTGATAGGTTAAAATCCTGGAATTCCCTTCCCTTTGGCACTGTAGTCTGACTATATCACGTGGACTACAGGAGCTCACCACCATCTTCTCAAGGACAACTAGGGATTGATCAGTCAATGACACCCACCTTCCATGAGTGAATGAAATACTTTCAAACTAGATGATTAGAATTAATACTCCCTCTAACCGGGGGAACATGAAAAATGCACATCAAGAGGGAATCATTGCACAAAGCTCAGAGGTTCACATTTCCCATATATTTTCATGTCTCTGATTTGTATGTTATGAGTCTTTCATCTGTATTGCCAAGAAATTTTTGAAACTCCATCAGCTCTTCTTTTTGATTTCCAACTTGCCAGAGATTTTGAGCAGGGGATGGAATGTATAAATTCAAGTAGGAATTAAGTTGTGCTCTCTCAGCCTAGTACAATTATCCTGCAATCCTTAAATGCTTTGTCTACTTTTGGTCTTCATTTCAGTGCAATTACTGGAAAAGTTGGTTTGTCACAGAAGTGTTGTTAAGTGCTGTTAAGTGTTGTTAAGTGCTGTTCCACCATCTACAAGGCTCAAGTCAGGAATGTCATTGAATACTTGTCTGAATGAGTGCAACACTAATAATATTCAGGAAGCTTGACATCGTCTGGGACAAAGCAGCCTACTTTATTAGCGCCACATTCACAAGCATTCATTCCATCCACCACTGACACTCAGTAGCAGCAGTATGTACTATTTACAAGATGCAATGCAGAAACTCACCAAAGACCTTCAGACAGCACCTTTCAAACCCATGACCACTTCCATCTAGAAGGACAAGGGCAGCAGATACATGGAAACACCACCACCTGCAAGTTCCCCTCCAACCAATCTACATCCTGACTTGGAAATATATCGCCATTCCTTCACTGTCACTGTGTGAACATCCTGGAGTTCCCTCCGTTATGGCAATGTGGGTCTACCAACAGTATATGGTCTATAATGGTTCAAGAAGGCCTTCACTACCAACTTCTCAAGGGCAACTAGGTTTGGGCATTAAATGCTGGCCAGTCCAAAGCCCACAAGAGAATTAAAAATTTGTCTTTATTGAGTACAGCATCTGAAGTTTCCACATATGACAATTTCAGGTCTCCCTGACTTGATGCAGTAAAGAAAATTATTCACTGAGGAACAAATTTCATTTGACTTGGGTAGTCTTGTATGCACTCACTGCATTTTTAATTAATAACTGCAGTCAAAGTCAATTTTATGATTTAAAGTAATTCATTTTTTAAAAACAAAGTGTGATATAACTAATGCTGAAAGATATCTGACCAATATGGTTATATATTCCCAATTGGCAAAATTGACATTTTTAAGAAAGAAATGTGATTAGCTTTTTATATAGTCTGTGTATTCATGAAACAACAGAGGAACAATGTATGCTGCAAATGATGAATACCCTTAATAAAGGAAGTCTTGCAGAAGCTAGACATCTCAAAGCATTTTAATCCTATAATGAGCAAATAAAATAAATGCACAATATTTGCTTTGTTTTATACCTTTCCATGGCTGAGGGTGGGATGGAATTTAGATTCATTTGTGGTGCTTCCACAGCTATAACTATTGTGGATATACATTCAGGAGTGGAAGATGGGTTAAAAACTGAAGGGCTTTTTGCTGCTGATATATTTTTCATTTCAGCTGCTGTTATGTTGCATGCAGTATTTAATTTCTGCTCAATTTCTAGTTGGTCAAATGTTGAATTGCGTAGGTAACAGCGTCTTATTTGGGGGATGTGAACTTGTGCAGAAATGATACTTGCATTAAAACATTTCTCATTCCTGTTGCTGAAGAGCACAACAGTTGACACGTAAAATCTATGCTTAGAAATTTATGATTGCTGAGGATAAGGATGTACTGGTTAAACAGTATCATTTTGGATGTTCAGAAGGGAAGAATGATTTATCATTAAACAATGGGTAGAGAAATAAAAGATATAACTACTTCTGTGTTTTTTTTTAGCCGTCGTTGTTACAGGAAATCCTTGGGAGACTGAAATTAGGAGCAGGAGTAGGCTATTCAGCCTCTTGAGGCCTGCTTTACCATTCGATATGATCGCGATTGATCATCCAACTCAGGAGCTTGTTCCTGCTGTCTTCCCATACCCTTTGATCCCTAATAACGAGATCTAACTCCTCCTGGAAAGCATTCAATATTTTAGCCTCAACTGCTTTCTGTGGCAGAGACTTTCTCAGGCTTACCATGCTCTGGGTAAAGAAATTCTTCTTCTCTAACTTCAATGGACTGCACTCCTTCATAGCTGGAACATCCTTCCTCAAATAATCAGACCAGAATTGCTGACATTTTACCAGGTTTGGTCTCACTAAAGCCCTGTACATTAGTAGCAAGAAATCCCTACTCAAATCCTCTCGTTACAAAATCCAACAAATCTCTTTTACTGCCTCCTGCACCTACATTGCTTATTTTCAGTAACTGGAGAACAAGGTCACCAAGTCTCATTGCAACTTCCCCTTTCCCAGTCTATTACCATTCAGATAATAATCTGCTTTCCTGTTTTTTGTTTCTCATATTTATCCACATTATACTTCATTGGCCACGTGTTTGCACACTCAGTCAACTTATCCAAATCACACTGAAGCACCTCTGCAAGCTCCTCACGGTTTATTCTCCCGCCCTGCTTTGTGCCACCTGAAAACTTGGAGTTATTGCATTTCATTCCTTCATGTAAATCATTAATATATCTTGTGAATAGCTGGGGACCAAGCAGTGATCTCTGAAGTACCCCACTTGTCAATGGGTTGCTACTCACATAATGACTATTTTACTCCTACTCTTTGTTTCCTTTCTGTGAACCAGTTCTGTATCTATTTCGGTAGACTGGGTGGATACAAAGGCATCCAGACAGTTATGTTTAGACATAATATACAATATTGTTCTGAAGGAGCTAATGCTCTTAGCATATTGGCATTACATTGTTAGAATGCCATGAATTTTTCCAGCCAACCTTAAAGCAATGTTGGTCATTAAATTTTAGTTTGGCCAGTGTCTTCAAAAAAACTCTTCATGAGCAGCAACTGCTTACAATTCTTTCAAACTGCAGCTGAAGCTGTGAGCAAATTGGTGCCAAAAACAGCAAAGCTGCAAATAGAATAAAAGCTGGAAATGCTCAGAATCTGAGAGGAATGAAGTTGATTGTTAGCTCAAAACTCTTTCAACAGAACAGTATGTTTGCTTAAATGCCTGCCATTACCCAGCTATACATTCTTTGTTATAGAATTGTTAACAGTTTCCTTTCATATAGCACCAATTATTTTCTGTACTATTACAAAATGTTGGGAGTTCAGAAACTCCAGTGTGCTTAGGTTTTCTGATATAAAGAAAATTTGGCATTTTTCCATCATTTCATGATTCTTCTGCCTTCTGGAATGTTTCCGTCAGCTCAGCAAGGACATTAAATATTTTAAGTCTAAATTTGGAAGACTCTTAATTAACAAAAGAGTCAGAGATTTTTGGGGAGATGGGAAAGTTGTTGAGGCCAAAGTCAGATTAGCCATGATCCTTTTGAGTGATGGAACAGGCTCGAAAGGCTAAATGACATCATCCTCCTCCTAATTTGTATGAATATAGCATTTCCACATCAGGTCATTGATATGAGTTCTCAAAATTACTGCAGAGAAACTGGGAGATGAGCTCGTCTTACCCTCCCAAGCCAAGATGAGTTGCAGCAGGAGCGGAAATCAGCTAGTAACATGACTTATGTCAAATAACAAATTGTTGGAAACTCAGCAGGTCTGGCAGCATCTGTGGAGCAAATCGCAGTTAGCATTTTGGATCCAATTCTTCAGAACTGGTTATGTCTTTTGTTCAGCTCATATTGCTGGCTGCCTTCCATGGTAGACAAGCAGGAGGCTGGAAGAAAACAACCAGTCATGTAGCATCAGGAGGTCTGTAGCCTCAGGAGGTCAGCTGAGGAGTGGCAGATGGAATTTAATTTAGATGAATGTAAGGTATTGCATTTTGGAAAGGCAAATCAGGGCCTTACCTGTAAAGTAGATGATAAAGTCCTGGGGTGTGTTGCTGAATAAAGAGACTTTGCAGTGCTGTTCAGAATTCCTTGAAAGTGGAGTCAAAGGTAGATACGATAATGAAGAAGGCGTTTGGTATGCTTTCCTTTATTTGTCAGAGCATTGAGTATTGGAGTTGGGAGGTCATGTTGCAGCTGTACAGGTCATTGGTTAGGCCACTTACGGAATATTGTGTGCAATTCTGATCTCCCTCCTATCGGAAGGATGGTGTGAGACTTGAAAGGATTTAGAAAAGATTTACAAAGATGTTGCTATCGTTGCAGGGTTTGAGGCTACAGAGGGAGGCTGGATAGGCTGGGGCTGTTTTCCCTCGAGTGTCGGACGCTGAGAGGTTTATAAATTCGTGAGAGGCATGGATAAGATAAATAGACAAGGTCTTTTTCCCTGTGGTGGCGGAATCTAGAACTAGAGGACATAGATTAGATTACTTAGTGTGGAAACAGGCCCTTCGGCCCAACAAGTCCGCACCGACCCTACATTAACCCCTGCCCCTAACACTATGGGCAATTTAGCATGGCCAATTCACCTAACCTGCACATTTTTGGACTGCAAACTCCACACAGACAGTTGCCTGAGATGGGAATTGAACCCGGGTCTCTGGCGCTGTGAGGCAACAGTGCTAACCACTGTGCCACTGTGCCGCCCTGTGGATTTAGGGTAAAAGGGGAAAGATATGAAAGGGACCTAAGGAGCAACCTTTTCATGCAGTGGATGGTGCGTGTATGGAATGAGCTGCCAGAGGAATTGGTGGAGGCTGGTACAATTGCAACATTTAAAAGGCATCTGGATGGGTGTATGAATAGGAAAAGTTTAGACGGATATGGGCCAAGTACTGGCAAATGGGCCTAGAGTAGGTTAGGATATCTGGTCGGCATAGATGGGACCCAAGTGTCTGTTTCTATGCTGTACATCTCTGTGACTTTAAGTCAACGTTTTGGGTATAACCCTTCTTCAGGAGTGAAGAATTATACTTGAAATGTTGACTTCTCCACCCCTGATGCCGCCTGGCTTGCTGTGTTCTTCCAGCCTTCTGCTTGTCTACTTTGGATTCTGCCATCTGCAGTTTTTTTTAAAGCTCTACCTGCTTTTCATGAGTGAGCATGTATGAAAATAACAGTTGGGAATCATTGACAGGTTCACCCTCAGTTGTCAATCTCCAGAATCCCCAACACACTTCTGACAGAGTGAGAGGACTCCAGCTGGGAGCTGTAAGTCTGTCCATATTCTTTTCTCTCTCACTCTCACTCCCTCCGTCCCTATGCTCTCTCCCTATGCCACAAGGGACTCAGGAACTGTACATTCCATTGTTGCCCAGTCTCGGAGCTTGAACTCAGCCCAGAGCAAGGAAGTAAACGAGAACAAATTTTCTTTGCTGCTCAGACACTGCATGGATAGGTTAATATCTGGAATTTTTTCATTATCAGATGAAATAGCTACCTCATATTTTCCACTGATTTGCCGTGAAGATTGCACTTTGCATGTTTCGACCTGAAGAACAGATCATTTTTTTTAGATCTCTATTAACCTTCTTTTATGCAATGTTGCTTTCAGTCCTACATTTTTTTGAGAGGCTGCATCTTCTGGTCCATTTCATTAAAGCACATCTCAACATGCTGCTTAATCATGTGCTCGTGCCTCTACTCTTCTGCCAGAGTTCTAGCCCTCAATTGTAGTGTTCATTCTTAAATGCAGCAAAAACTGTTATCAAAAGTCAGCTCATTCATTTGGTGGATGATGCAATTAACTGATAGAGCTGTGTGCATGATAAAGGTGATTGAATATATTGACACCTCTCACCCTGTGACAGGAGTAGCAGGACTTGGTTGTGGATGAAAGGAATTATTCAAGATCGTACAGATCAATTTATTTCTAACTAGAAAACAGTGTCAATGTCCACGTGCACGAGGAAAGTGGAAACAGTCAAGATATAATGAGCCTATAATTATAATTTAATATGTACTGCAGAATAATTACACATTTTTGGTAACTATAGATTATCACTCAATAAACTTGAAGTGATTAGATTACAGTTAACGATCCTTCACCTTTCTCACATTTTTCCTGCCTGCCATCTGTTGACAATAAAATAAAATTACTAAAGCTATTTCTACTTGCATCTTAAGGTTCAATAAAATTATCGGAGTTATTGCAAGACCACATTTGTTACAAAACTATACAGAGTTTTAGTTTTTAATCTGTTTAAGCTTTACCTTGTAGTCTTTCATTACATTTGACCAAGTCTGTTAGACTCCTGTTCATATGTACATACATACACTCCTGCACAAAAGTGAAAAATAAATCAGTTGCATCAACTATGTCTGTAAATGCCTTTGCACCTTTTAAGTAGCCTTTAAATGTATTTATGTAACTAGGTCAAAAATGAAAATCTGAGAACAACTTTTTTGGTGATTGCTTTGTTTAACTCTCTTCAATATACTGTCAATTTGGTTTGTGTCCTACTGCGAGGAATAGAAACAATGAGAGCAGTACTTTTAATGAGTTTACATTTCTGTAAAGCCTGATATATCCTCAAGACACCCAGATAATTCGTTTTCAATGATAACCATTACTACTTGAGCAAATGTGGCAGCCATGTTTGCATAGCCAGGTCCCACAGGCATCAAATATGGTGAATAACAATTAACATAATAGTCGATTGTCGAGTCTTGACTCTTCTGACAGTGATGATTGTTTAGTGAAAACAATGAAGTAAGCATAGGTGTATTTTCCCTTTCCTGTGCTTCTCTTTTAGCTGGTAAATGGGAAGCTCATGTCCATTCTCTGAACCTGCACACAAAGCACACATTGCTTTGAGATTCAGTTAGTCTGCAAGAAAATGGAATCTTGTTAGCCATGACCCTGGGGAAGGCTTTTGCAGTGTTGCAAAGACGTGAGATGCCCCTGTGAATTGCCTCTACTGTAATTTTCTTTTGCCTGATATGATTTTTGTCTCTTCTGTGGCCTGTGGAACGGATTCTACTTTCCAACAGCAGCATACGATTTAGAAGGAGGACCAAGTTGTCCTTTGAGTCTGTCATGCATCAATATCATTGTTGATTTTGTTGTGGTCTCAATTACACTTATCTGACTGCGCCCATAACAATTGCTTCCCATCTCCATTAAAAATAAAATTCAGCCTTGAAAAAATTAAATGAATCACCCTTCCCTGTTTTCTGGGCAAGAGAATTCCAAACTGTCAATCCTCTGAAGTATTTCTCCTCATTGCTGTCTGAAAAGTGAAATCTCTTGCCCTTAAATTGTCCCTTAGTTCTGGTTTCTCCTGCAATCAGAAACCACCCCCAACCCCAACCCTGCTATGTCCCCTCTGCTGGCAGCATCTGTGGAGAGTTGACCTTTCGAAGAGAAGTCATATTGAGCTTATTATGTTCGCCTTCCTGGTCATTTGCCATTCTAGCAAGTAAACATTTTGGGATTCTTGCTGAAGGGCACTCAGATCCCTCTATACAACCAAATTCTGCAATCTCTCTCCTCTTAAATAGTGTGTTTTTTTTTTATTATGCTTGCCATGTGGACCACATTGAACTCCTATCTTCCAAATTTTTGCCCACTCACTGAACCTATCTGTATCACTTTTCAGACACTCTACTCCATTCTTACAACTTACTCTGTCAGCTATCTTTGTATTATCGAGAAATGTAACTATCATACTTTCAACCCCTATATCCAGGTTGTTAATATTGATTGGAAATGATTCAGTCCACTCCACTGATCTCAATGGGACTCCATTAGTTCAAGCTTGCTAGCCCAAAAAGACTGACTCATCCCAACTCCTGGCTTTGTATTAACTAACCACTTATTTATCAGAGTTAAAATAATTGAGCTCTTGCGTCATGATCATTGACATCCTATCAAGTGCCTTTTTGAAACCAAGAACACCAATTAGATGAGAAATGTTTTTCACTCAAAGGATAGTGAATAAATGAAATGCTTTGCTGCAGGAGGCTGTGGAGGCCAGGTTACTGAATATATTCAAGGAAAAGATTGATAGAATATTAAAGACATCAAGGCAAGTAGAAAGAAAGCAAATGTTGGAATAAGGGATTGATCATGATCATATTAAATGGTGGAGCATTTTCTAAGAGCTGAATAGTCTACTGCTGTGTCTCATTTCTACCACATTTTTATGGTCCTCTTTGTTCATCTTGCTTCTTTATTCCTCACAAAAGATCTGAAAGATTAGTTCAGCAGAATTTTCCTTTCATGGTCACATTCATGGGTTTCTAAGTGATGTTGCTTAAAAGTTTTCTTTGTGACAGTTGGTACACTAACTCTAGTTTCCCATCTCCCTATTTCCCCAGTCATCAGGGAATCTTGCAGAATTTAAAGAATCATGGAAGTCTATAATTGATGTTGTTGCTGACTTTACAGACACTTGAAGATCTGAAGATGCATACCATCTGGTCCTGGGGACTTGTCAGACTAGTGGTTTTCCCAGCACTTGCTTTCTTTAAAGTCTCATTCACACTGTGTAGCACAATGTCACCATGTTATACCTGACTGTCACCAATAAGGTATTCTCCATGTGAAAATGAGACTTCAGTCCCACAATGACAATGTGGTGGTCACTTCTACTAATATTGTCACAGATGGGTGGATCTACAGTGTCCAGACTTTTCAAAATAAAATCAAGTATGTATTCTCTTTTTGATTGCCTCACCATCTGCCACAGACCTAGTCTAGCAACTGTGACATTTTCGGACTTGACTAGCTTGGTCAGTTGAGTCAGTCTTGATGATAAGCATTTAAGTCCCCATTGAGAGTACATTTGTACTCTCTTCTTCCATGTGGTGTTCAACATAGGGTGGGGATAATGTGCTAACCAGCAGTATGTTTCCTTGCCCGCGTTTGACCTGTTGTCAATGTTGAAGACTTTTTGAGTAATTCCATCCTAACTGTGCCAGCACCTCTGCTAGGTCTGGCTTGCCAGTGGGACAGGACATATCTAGGGATGGTGATGGTGATGGTGTTGTCTGGGACATGGCTTGTAAGGTTTGATTCATGAGTATGACTGCATCAGGCAGTTGCTTAATGAATTTCTGAGGCACTTTTCATAATTTTCTGACTAGCCCCCAGATGTTAATAAGGAGGACTTTGTCACATCAACAGGGCTGAGCTTTCCATTGTCATTTCTAATATCTAAATCAATTCCAGGTAACCTGTCTGGTTTCTTTCTTCTGAGACTGTTTAGCAGATTTTACTATCAGATAGCTTCCTATGTCTTCTCACGGAACAGCTAAGAGTCAACTACATTGCTGGAGTTGCATATAGGCCACCAGCTAAGGATGGCAGACTTCCTTTTCTGATTGACATTAGTGATTCCTGTGATCATTTTATTAAGACATAACATAATTTGAGCAGGCCCAGGTGAGTTTAAACTGGGAACATAGCACTTGAAAGAGATTTTCTTTTCTAAAAGTTAAACAAAGACAAAGTCAAGGTCCAGCAAGGACAGCAGGAGAAGGTTAATTTGCTTTAGAGTTTGGAGATCACCAAAAATATGTCATTTAACTTGATGTATATTAAGCAAATGTTCACAATTTTCTCCCAGTGTGCATGGATCTAGAAATGCCTAGGGGAAATTGCCCATCATCTGATTAATGTAATTCAGTAGGATTATGTATAAATATGGATGAAACCATTTTAATGTAGATTTTTTTTCTCTCAATGCAGTTAATGACTATGGTTTGATGAGCTTGGAAACCTTCAGCTATTATTTATAGCATTAACCTTAAATCATTTGTTGCTTTCTTTTAATATTTTACTTTAAATGATAGTTTGGAGCCAAATCTTGTTCCCTCAGAGAGGAGGATTCTGTGGGAGCAATTTGGTGTGGTGGTTCCCATGACATTCTAAGATATACTGAAGTGCCCTTTGCCTTCATAGTTCCGATGGAAAATATTTTGGAAAAAAATAGTAGAGTTATTATTGGAATAAAATAAACACCTGACTAATGAAATAATGAGTTGATGTTATTTTAGCCATAAATAGCAGCAGTCACTCATTCGTGGAAGAAGGGAACTGCAAAACTTCGATTGACACGATTGAGACATTATGTTTTTGCCTCTGCTATGATTAATAAATGAAAAGGCACTAAAGCTTACGAAAGACGCAGTTAACTCCACTCACCTTGTGTACCTCAAAATGGAGCTCCATTGCATCTAGTCTGTTCACGTCCAAGATTTGTTTGTTTCTCTTACCTCTGAATACATTGTATTATTTGCATAGTTAGTACAAGGATCAGCATTGGATCTCATGGACCCATTGCTAATCTAAATAGCAACTTGTGCTTGGTACAGATTAATTAGAATGTGGGGAGGAAATGTCTGTTCTGGTTAAGCCTGAAGAAGAGAAATTAGATGAAGAGATATCATTTGCCAAAGAAGGATGGCACTTGGGCACAGTAAAGTAAAAATAATCTATTAACATCATATTTTATACAATCAGTTTATCAGCATAGTTCCAGGAATAGGAAACAATTCATGCACCAGCTCTGATGAAATATTGGCAGGTCATTTGGTGGTTGAGCAGCTGCTGTTCAGGATTGTATTTCAACTCCAGTAATTTTGAAGAATGCTAATTTCAGAACTAGAACAGGCAAAGTAAGAGTGTGCAGGCGTAGGCGAGGGAGTTGATTTGTTAGTAAGAGCAAGAATTTCTGCTTTGTAATAGTCTAATTCCCAGTTTATAGTAATTTTTTTTAAAAAAAGATGTTAAGTGAATTCCAGTAGGGAAAATTACTTAAAATTACAGGGTTTTTTTTATTGGATATGGTCTTACAATCAGAATTTAGATATCTCTAATGTAATAATCTCCAGATTGTTCCCACTGCCCTGTGCAAATAAGTCCAGAACTAGTAAGGGAAGAAAAATAAATGTATGGCTGGAAAGATGAGTTAGGAGGAAGGGCTTTAGATTCTTGGAATACTCGGCTGCCTGTGGGGAAAATGGCTCCTGTACTGGTCAGACAGTTTGACTACTCCAGAACTGAGCATCTTGCTGGAGGTTTTGTAAATGTTATTGCAGGGAGTTTAAAGCTAAAACAGGGGTGTAAGAACCAGGTGAGAATGTTTGAAAGTAACACAAGGATACACAAAATACTGCCAGAGACAGAAAGTACTAGAATAGTAAATGTTGAGTTAATGGTCAGAGTCAGAGTAAGTGAGAAAGTAATGCAGTCTAAACAGAGTTTCTGCTGCATGTATGCAAATACATCAGGTATAGCCAATATGATTGGAGAGTTAGAGGCGCAGCTTTGTGGAATTGTGATGCTATAGCCTTTACAGAGAAAAGGCAGTTATGGGTGTTAAAATTCCTTTTACAAGATATTCAGACAAAAAAGGAAAGGAAAACCTAGGAGGAGAGGTGGTAGTTTTGGTTCAGGGCATCATTGAGCTACTGAAGAACAGTGCATGTCCCAGAGTGTTCAAAAACAGAAACAATTTGGATAGAGCCAAGGAACAAGGAGGATACAATCACTTTGCTTGATGTAGTATATGGACTGCCAACTACTGGGGATAATATAGAGCAATAAATTTGGAAGGGAATTACAGAGAGGTGTTAAAGGTAAAGGGGCCGTTAGTCCGAAGAGGGCTGTCTGGCTCTTTTTGCAACAATGGTGGTGAGTTTAACCTGAAGGTCAATGTGCCTCAAGCAAGGGATGAGGTTGAGATAAGGTGGAACCTTTATGATAACCTCAGCTGGCGTAGGAATTGAGTTCCATGTAGTTGGTATCACTCTGCATCACTGATGATGAAAGGTTATCAGAGGTACAGGGAGTGTGGATTTGTGGTTACCATCAGGTCAGTCATAATGTTATTAAATGGTGAAGTAGATTTAGATTTAAGGGAATGTATGACCTGCTTCTGTTCCTAATTCATACGTTTGCATATCCCTGATTCAGGACCTATCTTGATTTTAAAATTCTCAACCATGTTTTCAAATCTCTGTTTGGCCTTGCTCTCTCTCTCTCTCACTCTCTGCAAATTCCTCTAATGCCAGAACCTCAAGATATTTGTGCTTCTCTAATTCTGCCCTTCTCTTCACTCCTAGTTCGATTTATTTTTATCACTGACTAGGTCGGCATTTATTACCCATCACTAAATATGCAAGGGGCTGTTGAGCATCAGATACATTGCTGTGGGTCTGGAGTCACATGTAGGACAGACCAGGTGAGAATGGTAGGTTTCCTTCTCTAAAGGATGGGTATTTCCAACAATTGATAATTGGAACAGTTTCATGATGCCATTGGACTCTAATTCAAGACTTTTTAAAGTTGAATTCAAAAGCCACCATCTGCCATGGAGAGATTTGAACCTGGATCCCCAGAACATTGCCTATGTCTCAGGATTAATGGTCTAGTGATAATTCCACAAGGCCATCACCATTCCTGCAAGTGTTGGTGGTCATGGTTTCAATTGCCTAGGCCCCATGCTCTGGAATTTCATTCCTTTTCCTCTCTGCCTGTATGCCTTGTTTTCTCCCATTAAAGTCATTTGTTAAACCTATCTCTTTGACTAAGCACTTAGTCATTAGCATATTATCTCCTTATGCAGCTCAGTGTCAGATTTCAATTTATAAATCTCCCATTGAATACCTTAGGAATGATTCACTTTGTGAAAGGCAAAATAAATCCAGGTTGTTGCTCAGTAACTAGAATGATGTTGATGCAGACGATACTCTTGGGCGGTGTTGAATGTTTTGAGTTTTGTGTGGCTGGATGTTGCACTGATGACTTGTGACTTTTGCAACTTAGCTATTCCTTGTGTCTTATATCTAATCGTGAAACTTTGAAGGGCCAGAAAGTGAGCCATTCATCACTGACTCACCAGTCTCTGTCCAGCTTTGTGTGCATACAGTCAGACCATAGTAAAATGACAGAAGGACCACGACTTTTTATAGTTATTTGGAGATTTTGGATTGCCATTAGTATTTTAACATGTCCAAAAGAAATGTTAATCTATTTGCCTCACAGGCAACTGCCACATGTTGTGTAATTAAATAAACGTTAGCAAGTATATAATTTAATTTTGAACATAACAGAATATTTCAATTTCAATGGAGATTTTTAAAAATGGAATGACATGTTCTAGAGAAAGGAACACCATGCAAAATGTTTTCTGTTTCATTGGTATTTTATGTTTGTTCATTACATAAAGGTAGATTAGAAAATGATATTTATGTTTCTTGAATTCTAGTACCTGGCCCTATACCGAGTGATTCATTAAAAGGAACACCGTTTGAGGACAAAATCTTTCTGCAGTGGAAAGAGCCTGTGGAAGCAAATGGTGTCATCACACAATATGAGGTAATAGATTTGATTACTCAAGACTTTTGCACCCTTTGCTCCCATTTACATTTTGTAATGTGCATATCCAAAACTGACCAAATCTCAGCTTCCAAACTTTGCAGACAAATTCCTTACATATTCTGTCCATATGCTTCAGAGTAGTTGTCCATCAGAGCAGCTGGAATCTACAGAAGGGTGGTTTGTGGTACCATACTTGTTTTGGAATACAAGTGTAGTTAGAGAGCTGCAGCTCCATGACTTACTGCTAGCCTTAGGACCTTCTGGCTTATGATAGTGCGACAGCAGCCTAAAGCCTCAAGGCAATAAGATCATTGAGAGAAACTGTAATGGAGGGTTTCACTTACCAACTGAGGCCCTTCTTGCCTTGCCACCTGACTACTTTAGTACCACTGTGTTGAAGTCCAAGTGTAAGCTGCTTTGGAAAAATATCAAAAACTGTGACATTTATGTCTCAAAGAAAAAAGACTGGATCAGCAGTGTGTGGGAGACCTAATTCCATTGTCTTACATTCCTGGCTCTCCATGTTCTGCACCCATTGTATCTGGAATTTAAGTTCAGATGTGAGGCGATCAGATGTTACAATATGGCATAACGTGAACCTATTGTAAATGGTTTATCTCCAGTGTGTCCACAGTACCTGAAATTGTCCTTAGATATTACAGCTGTGACCATTTGGATATGAATTGATCATTTTAGTTTTCAGCAAATAATGAATCTGAATTGTTTTGATTAATTATCCTGGATTTACTGGTTGTGCACGTTTTTTAAAAGCTTGATTTTTTTTTGTAACAATAACCATTTCAGAATAAACATTAGTTTGGCTATGACTGTGCCAGGAGAGCTCAAAATAAATTGTTTAAATAGTAGTGGAGATGTACAGCATGGACAAGACCTTTTCAGTCCACTCATCCATGATGACCAGATATCTCAATACAAACTAGTCCCATTTGTCAGCACTTGGTCCATATCCCTCCTAACCCTTCCTATTCATATACCCGTCCAGATGCCTTTTAAATGTTGTAATTGTACCAGCCTCCACCACTTCCTCTGGCAACTCATTCCATACACGCACCACCCACTGCGTGAAAAAGTTGCCTCTTAGGTCCCTTTTATATCCTTCCCCTCGCTCCCTAAAGCTTATGCCCTCTAGTTCGGGACTCCCCCACTCTATGGAAAAGACCTCGTCTATTTATCCTTTCCATACTCCTCACGATTTTACATACTCTATAAGGTCACCCCTCAGCCTCCGATGTTCCAGGGAATACAATCTCAGCCTATTCAACCTATCCCTGTAGCTCAAACCCTCCAACCCTGGCAACACTCTTGTAAATCTTTTCTGAACCCTTTCAAATTTCACAACATCCTTCCTAAAGGAGGGAGACCAGAATTGCACACAATATTACAAAAGTGGCTTAGCCAATGTCCTGTGCAGCTGCAGCATGACCTCCCAACTCCTGTACTCAATACTCTGACCAATAAAGGAAAGCATACCAAACGCCGCCTTCACTATCCTATCCACCTGCAACTCCACTTTCAAGGAGCTATGAACCTGCAGTCCAAGGTCTCTTTGTTCAGCAACACTCCCCATGACCTTACCATTAAGTGTATTTGGTCCTGCCCTGATTTGTCTTTCCAAAATGCAGCACCTCACATTTCTGTCAATTAAACTCCATCTGCCAATCCTTGACTCATTGACCCATCCGATCAAGATCCCATTGTAGTCTGAGGTAACCTCCTTCACTGACCAATGCATCTCCAATTTTGATGTCTTCTGCAAACTTACTAATTATCCCTACTATGTTCACATCCAAAACATTTATATAAATGATGAAATATTAGATGAAAGCAGGAAAACATTCAATTTGAAAAAAAAATCTTTCCTTGATGGGATGTCACTGGCTAGGCCAACATTTATTGCCTCTTCCTAATTGCCTTGAGAAGATGTGATGAACTAACACTAAAGACCAGTTTGTGCTGCAGATGCTGTTACAGTACTTGCCTAGGAATTTGGTCTAGCAACTGTGAAAGATTGACTGTATAGTCCCGTTTAAATTGCACCAATCCCAAGTTCTTGTTTAATCAGTCACCCATTACTTAGATACAGGAAATTTTATCATGCCATAAACACAATGTTCACTTTATTTGTGCTATCATTTTTATTTTGTCTCTTTAGGTTTTGAGAATGATTCCACTTTCTGTGCCATTATAAAAGTTCTCTGTTAACATATCACACATTTTCTCTGTCTAGGAGTTTTTGTTACAGTTCAATGCGTCTTCTCAATTTGCCTGATTAACCACACCCAGAATATTTCAAAATTAACGTTTTTGTGAAATATTGGTACTCTTGATCCCCAATGCAGCATTGTTTAGCTGCTTGTTTTATATAGAGAAACTGAATGGAATCTGTATCCTAATAAATTTGATATATAGCGAGGTATCCTGGTAGCTTGATGCAAAGGAGGAAAACGGCTTGCATTCTCAATGTGTGCCAGGGCAAGGCAGCCAATGATCAGCCCCAAAACTTTGCATTAATCACACAGTGCTGTTCATCTCCCACCTGGCCTAGCCCTCTTTGGGATAATTTTTGTCTTCAGTGATAGACAGAGTGGGTTACCCACTTGTTGCACCGCCTTTGTCAGTTTTATTCCAACCTTTTCAATGGAATCACAAACATGTGAATGATCTCTCACCTCAGCAGTGAAGATCAAAGTTTAACCCCATAGGATTTTTAATCTGTTCACAATTAGAGGGTCTGTATTTTCTTTATTTCATTTTTCTCAAACTTGGTCTCTATACTGCTTCCTCCAATGAAAGGGTGAGGGCAAGACTTAGAAGAAAATGTATACTTAAAAATGTGAGGGAGAATTAGTTCAGACAATTCATTTACAACATTTCTGAATGCTTCCACTTAAAACCATATAACTGAAGATTTTTATAACAAGGTTGTACCATTATATTTCTATTCCAGATTTGTTCTTCCAAAATACAACAATTGGCACTTACTTTTTCTGTATTAAATTCTAAGGCCTCCTAACATCTGGTATTATTCTGCTCATGGTTGCCTACTTTCCTCAGTTTGTCTCTGATGAAAATGTCAAAATTATGCCCTTTGTACCCCTGTTTTTGTGGTTATTTTGTCTCAAAAGGAGCAGAAGTCCTATTACCAACTTTAGGAATTCTGAAAATCACTGCAATACTGCTTTCTTTGTGTCTAAATAAGGTTCTTGTCCCTGTTGCTGCTGTCCTTTTTAACCTTTACAAATTTTAATTTGCTAACAACTCTATCGTACCTCACTTTGTGTATATGGACTTTGAGAACACAGTTCACAATGCCAACCATGTTAACAGCATGAATCCCTTTTACTGCTTCAACAAGTAACTTCACCTTTTCACAAATTAGATCAATTTAGAAATGTTAAAGATTGGTAAGAACATTATTGCAATTTCTTATTTTAGAGTTAGCAGGGAGGAAAACTACCTGGTTTTATTTTTTGGTTTCTTCATGTTTGGCAGATCAGTTACAGCAGCATCAAGTCTTTTGACCCAGCTGTTCAAGTGGCTGGACCTGTTCGGACAGTGCCAAAAATGTGGAACAGTACACACCATGTTTTTTCACATTTGAATCCTGGAACTACCTACCAGTTCTTAATTAAAGCTAGTACAGTGAAGGGATTTGGTCCAGCTACTATTGTCAATATCACCACAAATATATCTGGTAAGGACACCATTTATTAATGAAAACTGAAACAAAAGTAACAGTGCTTGCTATAAGTCGATTTGAGTAGAACATTTTGCATAGGATTAATTGTAGTGTCTTGAAATAAAGTCCAAGCTAAGCATGCGCACAATATTTACATTACATATTTAGGCTACTTTATCTTCTTGAGAATGTTTTCAATCTAAGAAAATGTCATATCCAGAATAAAATTAGTTATATTAACTGCTGAAGAACTTACTTTAAATCAATAATACTTTTGTAATTTGATACTTTCTATCATTACATTCTGTGATAAAATGATACCTGTAGAGATCAATAACTTTTAAAAATGTACTTGAATTTTGTTATTTACTAGAAAGATCATATCACATTTTAAGGTTTTTACTGTAACAAGCTAAAAGCAACGTTGGCTAAATGCTATTTCAAGTGGCAACATATTATTTGAACTACCAACAAAGTTCCTACTTAACCTTTGAGATGACCACTAAACTCCACCACTGTTATACTTTAATCTGTCCCTTAAACCAGAATTTCATCCATCAGGAACAAGTTTAAATATATGGTCAGCGTTAGATTGAATGTTCCATTTTGTTCTCCAGCCAGATAATTTTCACTTCCCGAAATGACTTTCTCCCTCAAGCCAATTTTTGCACCCTCCTCTAAATCCTTAAAACTTGTTCAGCTTCGTCTGATATGAACCCCACCCAGCAAAAACATTGTTGGTATTGTCGTTACTCTCTCTCCCTGTCCTCTTTGTAATATGAATCACTTGAGCCTTGTATCCAGTCATAAATACTGATTAACTGTCTTCCACACTGATCCCATAAAACTCCATTCTATTTTGAAATGAAGTGGATTATTTTGTACTATCTTCATTGCAAGATCCAAGTTTAACAATCAGACAACCCAGTCTTAATGTTGAGCAGGATTCAGCACAGGTCATGTGACCTTCTTCATTCTTCCATCTTACCCTAAAGTAAAAAGGCAGCTCCAAAACACAACAATCGTGAAAAGCTTTGCATTTTTAATGCATTTCAAAGATTATTCAATTCATTCCTTAAAATGGGGCATTTTACTATATCTATTGTTTTGCTTTTACGATTAAAATGTATCACATCTAGATTTATCTTAAGCATTAGATTGCAGTTGATGCATTGTTTTATCGAGTTACTTCACATTCCGAACATGCAAGATTAAAACTGCAAGCTTAGAATTAAAAATAATGTCACAAACAAAGTTTGTCATTTTCAAAAAAATTCGGAAACATTAGTGAAGACCAAATTAACTCATCTGTTTAAGTATGAGGTTGAGGCATGCTACATTTGTAAAAGGAAATTGCAAAATGCCCTTTGTGAAGCTGATGTGTTGATCAAAAGAAACCAAAGCTCTTGAATGCACTGTCAACTGCCAAATTACAAATTTCAAACTATAAAAGCAATCCTTTTGAATAAAACATTGATAATTTCAATTAATTCAAGGTGGGTTACAGCCCTTCAAAGACACAATTACTGTGTGCTTATCTTTAAAAGATGCCTGGGGCACAAGAAACATTTAACAGTTGTAAAATTATTTCCTATTCATCTGCTTCCATTTCTTCTTTTATATAATTTGAAACAGGGTAGAACAGAAATGTTACTTTTCTGTGACTCATTTTATGAGCTACATTCTGACATGTCAAAACAATTAGTATCTTTTATTCATTAAATTTGATTACCTCTAAATGGTAAGACAAAGAATACTTTGAAAAGTAGGAAAATTTATGGGTGGCAGTTTACATTGGATTCTTTGAAAATGCATCATTATGTGAACATTTAAATGACTTGTGCACATTTTCTTACAATAATTTGAGATGAAACAATTTTTACCCTATCTCTACAAAATCGATTAAATACCAACTTAATATTTTACTTTAATCTGTTGTAAAGTAAAATGATATACCAATGGCATGTCACAATTGCAGAATGTGACAAGTTCCTGCTGTCAATCGTGTTTGGGTTATGTACCGAATAAAGGCACATTTTCCCACTGGGAAGAGCACTGCAGATATTTTCTCAAGCAGCTTTTATGTTCCTACACAGCTGTTTAATGATAGAATGTAAGGATGATTTTTTTTGCCTCCATTCCCTAGAGAAAATGTATGCTTGCAATATTAAAAACTAGATTTCATTTTTTTTCATCTACAAGGACTTTGAATAGAACCGTTGAAATTTGCAATAGGGTTAGATTTGTTTTATTTGTCCTACTCTTTTAATTTCTTTTGATTAAATCTTAACAGCTCCTATTTTACCTGACTATGAAGATGCAATTCTTAATGAAACAGCAACCACAATAACTGTCATGCTGAGACCTGCACAGGCTAAAGGTGCTCCAATCAGGTAAATTTATTAGCAGCAAACTGTTTCTTCTTAAGATTCCCAGGCTGCTGTCTGTTAATGTTCTTCATTTCCAAGTGATATTTTCAGTTGACATAGTTGTCAGGAGGTTTGTTTACTCTGTTTAACATAGTGCCCAAAATTAGCCTGTAGTTAGAGACTATTATCTTCAGGGATCTTATAAATTGTGAGGCCTTTACTGTTTCATGGAGAGTCATACAGCACAATAATAGAGCCTTTGGTCCAATCTGTCCATGCCGACCATAATCCCAAGCTAAACTCTTCCCACCCGCCTGTGTTTGGCCCATATCTCTCAAACATGTCTGCTGTACTTAAGTGACTTTTCTTCCAGAATACTGTTATTTTTATTCTTCTGACCATATTGAAGTAATAAATTTGCAGGTGTTTCTTAAAGTTAATTAAAATCTAACTTAGGTCTTCAAAAACTTGAATCAACAATCATGCAATTTGCTTTATACAAATTATAGAGGTGCTAGAGAGACCAGAATATTAGTGAGGAAAGAATTTTGATGAATTAAACCCATGTGACCTCACCTCATGTAAGTATACTACTAAAATGTCATGTAGTATGTATTAAGTTTCTCCTGCGCTGTCATGATGTTTACTCTTATATTCTATGTAATGTTAATTTTTAGTGGTAACAGCTTTTCATCAGACCAAAGAACTGATAAGAAATAATTTGTTGACTTCAGTTTCTTTCGTGCAGCTATTAATATGGTCTGAATACTCCACTTTGTAGATACAGTTCTTGATTTTTAACTGCCTCCTTATTAAATGTGATGTTACCAATGTTGATTCAACTGCAATTTTCTTTTTAAAAAAAGCTTTATTATCTGTAATGCAAAATTCATCTTGCAGTCAGAAACCATACTTTTGTGATTTTGACTGTCAATAAGCTAAACCCTTATTCATAGTGATAGGACAGTTCTCCCCCACCGCACCATATTCTCCAGGGGTAATGTTAGTGTTTTTCCAGGATTGATTAGTAAACCTTCCAGAGGCTCATTTATAACTCATGGAAGTCACATTTAGGGGAAAGTGGCAGTCAAGTTGTTTATAAACTTAAGCCTTCACTACAGAATTATGCAGGTGAATCATCTTCTACTAAATTGATAGGAGGAGTGGACTTGTATGTTTTATGGACAGTTGCACCCTCTATCATGTCATTTGAGGGGAATTTTATATTACCTGTCATTGGCTTTGAATGGGTTCGGTGTTTTTAGTCACTTGTTCCTTCAGTTTATTTGACTGAATATTTTGAAATTGTTTTGCTTTGAAAACATGGTCAGAGGCTCATGAAAAAGGGACTAGAAGAATGATTTAACTGTGTTTCCTTGCTGGAACAGGCAGTAGACCATCTGCTTCAGTAATTTGCGATGGTTCATCATTTAGAACCATATAGCAGTGAGATGGTCTATTTTAGTGGACTGGACAGATTTCAGTCCATCTGTGCCCATGTTACGCTATGTCACTTATATTTTAGATCTGGATAGCTCCAAGCAAAGATAGATGCAATGTCAAGGTCATAAGATGTATATGTGTCTCAGTGCATTCTGTCTCCAGTTAGATGACAACTGTAAATAAGCAGTAATTATCCTGCACGATGTGCCAGTGAATCTTACAGAAGAATTTTTGAACAGAATTTTCATGTTCAACCTGCATGGGAAAAGGTATTAACAGTAGAAGTACAAAAAAATTGCCGTTGGTATATACTTGAAAGGAGATTAAAGATTAAATGTATGCAGAAGACCCAGACTAATGTCATAAATATTTGACTGTAATTGTGTTATATATAAGGTGGGACATTACTTGCACCCACCTGGTGTGGTTTGGGAGGGGTGTGTAATTTAGGGAAGGTATCCAGCCTATTTCTACCAACTCTCTACCATAATAGAATGTAGACTGGATCCAAAAATGAAATCATAACTCAAAATTGAAATAAATAATTCAAGATCAAATAAGCTTGACTGTAACTTTGGTTGACTCCAGTATTACACTGCCCACACCATAAGAAGGTTGGCATAGGCAGCCTTTTGTTTTTAGTGCATTTAAAATGACAGCATGGCAGGGGAGAGTGCTATCATTGAAGAGCATTGTTTACTAATCGAGCACACACACTTCCTACCCATCCATATTATGAAACCCAGTTCCTCCCAAAGGTACCAAACCCCACCCGAAGCCCTTGCATCTGGAATCTATTGGTCTTCCTGCGTGAGCTCAGTCCGATTGTCTGGCAACTCCTGGGGAATAAGACCTCCTCTCAGTCAGGGATAAAAGCCCCACAAGGAGCACATTGAACCCACTTGTCGTGCTTTATGTCTGTGAGGTGGACTTCTCGTTAGCCAGTCAGAGTGGTGAACCATCTGTCCATTTGCCACCAGAAACATTTCCAGCCCATGATTTAATTTTGTGCATTCATTTTCAAAATGATTAACCATTTCTCACTCAGAAAAATGCAAAATAATTACCATATACACATTATTTTCCACAGATTATACACATTATTTTCCCCATTCAGCAATTAGCAGAAACCTGAATTTCTTTTAAAACATCTCAGTCCCTGTAGGGGCTGTCACAGACTGAACCTAGTGGTTGAAATCCATTTTCAACAAATGATTTCACTGTTTTGTTAAAACAAAACACATTGCACCAAAATAACATTTTTCTGGTCATTCTCTGTTTCTTGCTCACATGTTCACTGTTGGTGTAGAATCTTATATTAGCCCCATTATTATATCCAACTGGCTAAATTTCCTTTGTTCCTTTTACGTCTGAAAACAATGTCTTTTTATTATTCTCAGCTTTCCCATTGTTATCCCTTCTCCAATGATCTCCAAAAATAGCACCCTCCCTTGCAGCCATTTTAAACACACTGAGAAACAAAAGGAATGCCAATGCCAACCATTTTATGGTGTGGGCAGTATAATACTGGAGTCAGTTGAACTTTCCCGCTGCCCACCCTGGCTCACATTCAACAAGAACATTCTTTGTGCCTACATCAACCTTCTTTGACATCCGTCTGGAATTTGGCACTATGAACTGTTCTGATTGTTGTCTGACATTGCCATGAGTTGTTGCAAATTTTCCTTAGCTTGGCATTAGGAGGACTTGTTACATTTAATGAGGTTTTAGGATTGTTATATTTTGCAACAGTCCCTTTCACATAAGGGAAGCATGAGAGTTATCATATGACTCAAAGTCTGCTTCATCACAAATCTGGAATGGTCAAGATCAACAGGAGGTCCAGGTTGTGTTACTGGGGCAATGATGTAAAGTATTCATAGTAGGAACTAGCAGAAGCATCCTCTGCCTTCCCAATAGCCTCCCAAAGTTCCAGAAAATTGTTGAAAGTAAGGTAGTAAATGGTTATGCTGAAAGCTGTCCACTAAATTATTAATTTTGAAGAGAGTTGAGGTCAAGAACACCTAATCTGCACTTCTAACTGGATGTGCTTTGCATTGCATGGAGAAGAGTACAGAAGTAGCCATTTTTGCATTCAGGTTACAGGCTTCCCTTCAAAGCAGGCAGTATCACTGGCAGACACCAGTTGATGTAGTTAGCAGTGAGATGATGCTGCTGCTCGGTAAGCTACTGAACCAGATGTGGGGGAGAGACAGTTTCCAGTGGAAGACTCCATTCTGCAGCCATCTAAGCAATCTGGGAGGTTCACCCAGGCATGGCCAGGGCAAGAAGAATTAGTGGAGTGGGCTGTACTGCCTGGAGTAGATTTAGAAACTTTTTGAAAACTGAGGGGAGAACTTGGCAATAGCCAAACTCACCACTTTGTAAAATGGGGAATTGTGAACTCATTCGAAGCTGGAACCATCTAAGTTCTTTGCTGGAAGGACTGTAATTCTGTGCTAAGCAGAGGACAGGAATGTTGCTTTGTGTCGTTTCAAATGCCAGTTGTCTTCCAAAAGAAAAAAAGGTGCAATCGCTAGTCATTTATTATAGTAAAAAAGTTCACAGTGTCATCCATTTCAGTACTTAACTGAAAGACTAAATCTCTTTTTAAACATCATCAGTCTGTACAGGAATTGTAACAGACTGAACCTAGCTCCATTCATCTGCCACTGCAAGTGCTGAATTAATAAGAACATGAGAACGTAAGAAATAGGAGCAGCAGTAGGCAGTTTGGCCCCTTGTGTCTGTTCTGCAGTTGACAAAATCATAGCTGGTCTGATGTAGCCTTCACAACACACTTGTCTACCTGTTTACCGCGCCCCCCCCCCCCCCCCCCCCCCAAGTCCAAACTCCCTTGTCAACCACAAGTATGTGCAACAGAAATTTGAATATGTTCAATGACTCAGATTCAATTCCTGAAATGAAAGAGATTTCTAAACACTAAATTTTCTCAAAGAGAAGAAGTTTCCTTTCTTGCTCCATCAAAGTTGGGAAAACATCTTTATTTGAAGTTGTGCCCTTAAATCTAGATTGTTCCAGGAGGGGAAACATCCTTTTAACATCTATCTGTTAAGCCCTTTCTATGACTAATCTCCAATGAATATTGGTCCAAACTCCCCACTCTTTCCTTGAAAGACATTCACAGCAATTGACCTAGTGATTCTTCTCTGAACCAACCCCAAAGTAAGCATGTACCTCCAAATGCAAGATGATCAAAACTACATTCTCTTCAATGTTCTCAATTTCATCACATCCATGGCCTCAAAGCTGCCTGTTTACTCCCACCCAGTACTTGTACGCACCCACCCATTTGCAATAAAGGGACAATGCCCCAGTAAAGAAGCTATTCACCCTCTTCATTACTTGATGTATCCACATCCTAATTTTTTGTGATTCACCTGCAAGGGCACCCATATTCCTCTGTACCTCAGAATTCTGAATTATCTCTCCAAGTATCTAATACTCTGCTTTCCTATTCTTCAGACAAATGTGGGCGTATTTTCCTGCATTCTACTCTGTTGTCCAAATTTCATCCACACACTTAACCTATCTGTATCCCTTTGCATATTGTTATACTCTCCTTGTAACTTACTTTTCTATCTGTTGTCTTGTTAGCAAATTTTGTTTTCATACAGTGCAGTTCCTTTATAAAACTCTTTGAAATGGGTCATAAATAGTGGAGATGTCCAGGTCTGATCACTGTGACACTTCACTAATTAGTTTGCTGACCTGAAAATGAGCCATCTATCATCATCGAGAGTGTGGTGCTGGAAAAGCTCAGCAAGTCAGGCAGCATTGAGGAGCAGGCAATTCAACATTTTGGTCAGAAGCCTTTCATCCGGAATGAGAATTCCATTTCCTGACTCACTGTTTCATTTTGTAACCCAATCCTGTAAGCATGCTAATATATCTCCCCTACACAGTTTTGTAGTGAAGTAACCTTTAAGTGACATCTCATCAAGTTTGGAAATTCAAATACACTACATCTGCTAGTTCCCCTTTAATTTCTTTGTTTTTGTTACATTCCAAAATAAGTTGTAAATTAGTCAAATGTTATTTTCCTTTCAAAAATCTCTGCCTGACTGTATTAAGATTTTTCAAAATATCTTGCTGCAATCAATTTAGAAATGGATTCCTACAATTGTTCAAAGACACATTAGACAAACTAAACTGCATTTTCCTGCTTTGTGTGTCAGGTTAGTTGGCTCAATGGTTGATTTGTGATGCAGAGTAAAGCCAAGAGCGTGGGAGTTCAATTCCCACATGGGCTGAAGTTACGACTGCTTTTCAGCCTCTCCCCTTGCCTGAGCCATGGTGACCTTCAGGTTAAAGCACCACTAGTCATTTCTGTCTAATGAGTGAGCGCTCTATGGTCAAGTAAGACTATTGCAACTTTACCATTAAGTTTCTTTAACCTTCACAGTTTTTCTTTCTGTTTGATACCACCCCTAACTTCCTTTGTTGGATAGTACACCTGCTTTTCAATTCAGCCCCTAGGTGTTCATGTTCCATTTTTAAAAAAAGCTGTTTCTTAGTCTTTCCTATAATGTTGTTACCCATCTGGACGATGACAACTGGATCTTTTCTGTTCCATGCCATGTTCTTCTCCATTCTAAAGGAGATGTCCCTAAACTTGGCCTGGGGCAGTTGTAGGATCTTTTTAGAAACACACTCTTTGCTGCAGAGAATGATGTTTGTTCCCTAACTATATTGTCTCTAACTACAAATACATTCTTTTTAACTACACAACTTTAAATATCCTCTTGGACTGTGGTGCTGTGATTGATATATTCATCCTCCCTTCAGTCTCTATTCTTGCCCACACAAGCTGCAAGAACTCAAAGTCTGCTGCACAATTCTAAATGCTTCTCCAGTGCTACTTTCTAGAACCTTATATTTGCCTCATTCACAGCCATCCCCCTGACTACAAACTAATTTCATAGTAACCGATATGTAAATATGTTTGCGAACGAATTCTCCACATAACTCACTCATCCTTGATGCAATGCAGCAACGAAAGCTCAATCTCCAGTTCAAAGGTGAGCAAGAGTTCCTCAAACTACAGCTGCTTACTGCTCATGTGGTTGCTGTGGGCCACAAACATTCTGCAGGTCTTATCTGCTACAACTGCCTTCTTTATCATTTACTTTTGATTCAATGAATTGCAGTTGGAAATATCACTCAATTATCTGTAGTTACATCAAGTAATTCACCAGTTAAGCTATAAATTTAATTCAATACTTGTGTTGCCACAGTGCCAGTTTAAACTACTGCCCCACCTAGAAAGGAGATAAATATAAAATTCACCAGACATTCACCTTACAAATACCTCCAAATTTCAGTTCCCACATTCTATCACTGATCTTTGACTCCCTCCCTGGACTCTCTCTTCCTATGTAAAAGCACCTCAGAAAAGCACTGAATTATTTCACTGACCAAATTCCCAACTTCTCATTGTCTCAAACTGCATTCAGTGATGGCCTGCTATCTTGTGCACTTAGTGAGAGCACCTGTATTTATATGAATCGAAATTATAAAGAGAATCTGAATCGGGTGATTGCAATCTCGGTTTTCAATATGTTGTCCCAGTCACTACCAAGCTGAATTTTATACTCCATAACTTCTTTATTTCCACCTACACACATTTCCAATCTAACTAAAATCCACCTCCTTGACAAATCTGCTCCAGACATTCACTACAGCACTGTGTCTTACCCATGTGTTTACTTCTTGGAGGAGCAGAGGGATCTGGGTGTGCAAATACATAGATCCCTCACAGTTGACACCCAAGTGGATAGGGTTGTTAAGAAAGCATATGGTGTTTTGGCTTTCATTAACAGGGGAATTGAGTTTAAGAACTGCGAGGTTTTGCTACAGCTCTACAAGTCCCTGGTGAGACCACAATTAGAATATTGTGTCCAGTTTTGGTCGCCCTACTATAGGAAAGATACAGAGGCTTTGAGGAGGATGCAAAGAAGATTTACCAGGATGCTGCCTAGACTGGAGGGCTTGCCGTATGAAGAAAGGTTGAATAAGCTCGGACTTTTCTGTCTGCAGAGGAGGAAGGGAGGTGACCTGATCGAGGTATACAAGATAATGAGTGGAATAGATAGAGTTAATAGCCAGAGACCTTTCCCCAGGGCAGGATTGACTGGTATGAGGAGTCATAGTTTAAAGATATTAGGAGAAAGGTATAGAGGAGACATCAGAGGTCGGTTCTTTACACAAAGTTGTGAATGTCTGGAATGCGTGGCCAGCTTTGGTGGTGGAAGTAGAGTAATTAGGGACATTTAAGCGACTGCTGGACATGCACATGGATAGCAGTGAGTTGAGGGGTGCATAGGTTAAGTTATTATATTTACATTAGGATTAAACCTTGGCACAACATTGTGGGCCAAAGGGCCTGTTCTGTGCTGTACTTTTCCTCACCATACTGAATTAAAAATTCTCATCATTATTTGCAAGCGATTGTATCGTTTCAAAATTTCCTGCTTCTGCTATGTTTTCCATATAATGTTCCAATCTGTACACCCACTTGTCTTCAGACTCCAGTTTTCTGTACAACTCACCCTTACTTTTGTTGCACCACAAGTGATTCAGTTTTCGATTAGCACAATGTTTATACTGCAATGCAGCCCTAAACCTGTCTGACTCACCGTAATTGTCCCTTTTTATGAGCACATAAAGACCCTTCCTTCTATGAGAGTTTGATGTTCAGTCCTCCTTGATGAGGACACTTTATCATATCAAAGGCATTGTACGAGTGCAAGATGTTTAATTCCCTTTTGGTATTTATCTGGCTTGATGCCCATAGCTGAGGGATTGGCCAGTTTCCACCATGTTGCCACTGATATTGGCTGACTGCAGGACCTAACTAGACATATTTTTATATTTGATATGGCTTACTTTGTACAAGATCATCATTCCTTGCAAGACCTATGGGAAGGGGCATGGGATGGCACTGTTGACAGATCTTCAGAAGATAAGACTGTGCGATCACTATTGCAGAGGATTTAGATGTAGGCAGATTATCATATACCAGGAATTCTGGATTTCCTGGACAAACCACTAATCAGCTTGCCCTTGTGTCAATACATGATGATATTCAGTTCCAACTTCTGTGTCAAAGCTCCAACTCCTGCAACGCATTTGTTACTGATACATAGACATTTGGCTGAGACTGTAATGACCTTGCTGAGAAGTTACAGTCCGCAAGTGAAACCTCAAGGTTCACAGCAGTTTTCGAGTCACCCTCCATAGAACCTGAAGTACCTTCAACAGAGAACTGACACAGAATACGTTAAAGATGATTGTGGCAGTAAACAGTGCAGTGTACCACAGAGGTGATGGGACAAAGGTAACACCTCCAGATGAGTAATCCAAAACCCCAGACTTATGCTGTGAACGTGAGTTCAAAACTCTCCGTAATAGCTGTTACAATTTAAATTCAATTATTAAATAGATCTGGATATGAAAGTTAATCTTGGTTCCAGTTGTAAAACCCTACCTAAATCACACATGCCCTGTCAGGAAATAAATCTGCTTTCTTTGTCTGGTGTACATGATTTGAGACCCATTGATTGATGTGATTGATTGCCACCTGCAATGGTACGGGTCTACTCAGTTCAAAGGCAATTAGGGATGAGTAACAGGTGCTTGCCAGTGGTGTTCACATCCCGTGAAGCACTGAAGAAAATGTGTCTGGCATCACAACTGTAAAGCTGTACAAAAAGATGCTACATTGATGATGGGGAAGTTGGAAGGGATTGTGGGTAGTCTGCAGGCTGGGGAAGGCTGCCATGGCGGCACAGCCCAATATAATGTTGTCGTAACTCACTCTGTCCATGGGAAAGAGCTATCATAGAATCCCTACAGTGCAGAATCAGGTAATTCAACACATCGATTCCACACCAACCCTATGAAAAGAATCCCACCCTCCTACCTTATCCCTGTAACCCTGCATTTTTCATGGTTAATCCACCTAGCCAGCACATCTCTGGGCTGTTTAGCATGGCCAATCCAACTAACCTGCACATTTTTTGGATTATGGGAGGAAACCAGAGCACCCGGAGGTAACCCACACAGACACAGGGAGAATGTGCAAACTTCACAGATAGTCGCCCAAGGCTGGAATTGAACTTGGATCCCTAGAGCTGTGAAGCAGCAGTGCTAACCACTGAGTCACTGTGTTACCCTGGTATAGAAAAGCTCTGAGTGCATTAAACTATTACGACATCAGACTGCAAACTTTGAGATGTCATTGATGATACATACTGCATTTTGGAGGAAGCTGATTACATTAAAACGAAAGGGTCAAACTGGTATGAACAGCCATAGCCAGTGCTGTCCTTGCGCTACTATGAGGTGCAGGTTTTGGCTGCCATCTTAGTGGTCATCTCCTTTGTGAAGCCTCTGAGGCATTGCTCATCAGTGAATAGTCAACCTAATGGGGGTGGCGGTGGGTAGGGGTGTGGGGGGGCTGCAGGGGGCAGTGGGGGTGGTGGTGGAGGTGCAGGTGGAGGGGTGGGTCACTGTCGCTATAGTTTCTTGCTCTGTGAAGTTCTGTGTTCCTCCCACTTCTGCAAGCTGTTTCTGTCTTAATCCTCCTGCTTTTGCTCCTCTGCTTTGTTCTCCTGCCTCAAAAGGAGGCCTTTATGAGAAGGTGATAAAACTGTTGAGCAGGCTGCAAAGGCAGTGAAGCACAAACGAAAGCCAACTCTCAGTTCCATTAGAAGTTTTTTCAGACCGAAAGCAGGTTTAAAAAAATGCTGCTTTCAAGCACCAGCCTCAAATGACAAGGCAATTAAGTTGTGTGTAATCAATGAGCCTTTTAAATAATGCTGCTGTAGGGTTTTCCTTGTCTATGTGAACCATGAATTGCTGGGCAGGTTAGTTACATGGCTGATTGGGCACTGAGGAATCCAAGTGTGGCAAAACCTTATATCAATATTTTAATCATCAAGCTTCTGATGAATGCCTGCAGAATGACTGAATCCTAAATGATGGATAGCACACATGTCGGATGTACCAAGCTCACCCACCTGGTGCCTTCCCCCTCCATCACCACTGCCACCAGCAGAATGTGTTGTTTTGAGCATAATAAATGCCCATTTAATGCTTGGAGAAAGGAGTGCACCCCATCAGATTTCCAGGTCCTGTTGAGGTAGCAATATCATTTAATTTTCACATTGTTATTTGTATTCTTGAACCACACTGAGGTCACTGTGCATTCTGGCAATGAAGAAAATAGAGTTGGAAAACCACTGACAGTGTAAGAAGAAAAATTGCACAGTATGCAGTGAACCCTTTAAAACTGACTGTCTGAGGTGATTCTCTGCTCAGTAGCAAAAGTAAATTGGAACCAGGATTGCTTCTTAGTAGGTGGCTCGAGGGCAGCATTGATCTTGAAGCCATTGCCTGCCTATCTATCCTCTTGTTCACAGGCAGTGATTGTTCCTGAGAGACTGGGAAACGAAGGGAGAAAATTATATGAAATGCAAAGGGTATAGTACTTGCCTTGACAACAATGAAATATATTGATGAACCAGAATAATAAATATTTTGTTCGCTAAATTCTGTTTCAAACATTGCATTCTAATCTCAGAACTGATGTGAGTTTATGCTGCTGTCAATGTAGTAAAACTGAAAGCACTCTAGAAATCTTTCCTAATTTAAATCAGTTCAGATACCTTTAAAAGTTTCAGTTCAGTAGTGGGAAGAATGTTTGAAAAAAATGGATATCTTTAAAATTGGCTGAATTGTTGAAAATAAATACATTAAATCAAAAGCTAAATTTAAACTATGTGCTGTTCATACTCAACAAGATCAATAAACTCTTCAGATAATACAAAAGATGTCATAGATACTGAGGTAAAGCTCCTGTTATGAGAATCTTTTCTGCATAAGTGTAATTAAAATATTTTTTTTCTGATTTGAGCTTTTTTTGGTGTCAAGCGTAATTTTCACTTTTATTTGATAAATAAGCTTTTGAACTCGAGCAATTGAATATCAGTACTGAACAAACCATTTTTAATGTTTGTAAAAGCTTTGCTACTTGTTACAGTCTTAGATTGAAATGTCAGTAAGAAATTGATAAAGAATTAAGAAGTTGTATAGGCACTCACTAAGTTAGCAAGAGGTGGGGTACATATGTGAATAGACAAATCAGTTGGTCAATGTTTATGGATTAGAAGTAACTTCGAGGACCCACGTGAGTATGAACAACATTAATATTAGCGGCCACCCAAAATTGGTAATAATAGAATTTGCAGAAGCTTTATGTAATTATTTCAAGTTGTCATGCCATGACATGCATAGCGATGCTAATGCGCAATGAATCTTAAATCTGCCATGAACTTCCAAACTGCTGACCTGGTAGATTGGTAGACTGGAGGACAAGAATATGGGGGAAAAAAAGGTGAATAAGCTGATGGAAAAAAGCACCAGAATTTTTAAAACATGAATTAAAAAACCTCTACGAGATGTGGTGTTGCAAATAGGCACGACCATACATAATCAAGTACTGGTCGATCTCCCGTAAAGGTCGACCCCCTATTTTTTTGCCAAAAAATCTGGAATTTTCCTTCTATCTCATGCAAACGTTGACTCTAGTTCTTCACAGATAACAGATTCACATTTATGAGTCAATGTTCTGGCTGTTACACTCCGCTCCAGCTTTCCAGTCCGCTGGCTGTAATGCTTCGCTCTGGGTCTTCAGAATTACCATAAATCATTTTGTTTTCTCTTTATTCATTTTGAAATCAGGCTTCTGCTACTGATACGGTATGAATTTTAACGGTCATGAATTTCAGCCACTCAAAAGTAGTATTCATTTAATAGTCAACCTCATAAATTTAACCTTAAAATGTAGTCAAAAAATTTGACTATTAGTTGAGTATGTATGGTAATTTATTTAATCACATGGATCAAGGAAATGAACTAGTGAGCAGAATAACGACATACATAGCGTTAGAGTTACCTTAAGAGTTAAAAGGGATATCTGGCATTATATGTCATTGTGGCTCATGAATTAATGGCAATAAAAAATGAAAAGGCATACTCTCGTAAGGCTATTAATATTTTCTAGATTGTATATTGGTAGGCATAAATGCCACCAGTTTATATTTCATACATACTCAACATTATGGACACCTGGTCAATGTTGTCAGTATTTACTGACAATCACGACGGTGGTCTCCTCTCCTCTTTGTGTCAAAGCAATTAGAGTTCAGCTGCTCATGGACAGATGAAGCTCCTCTTTCCTCAGTCTACTCCCATTCAGATGACAATGCTTCCCATCTCTCTGGACTGGAACCACTACTACTTACAGAGTAGTAAGGAGGGTTTAAGCGATATTCTAAGCATCATGTTTGTCGATAACATGAAAAAAAAACTTCCTGAATGAATGTAAAGGAAAAACTCAATGGACTTTCATTTTTTAAATCTTTTCCTTTAATGCTCAAAGCAAAAATCGGTGTAGGCAAGAATCAACAGACACATTGAATTCTGTAGAAATAGTAAATTGTACCTTGAATAGCTGGCACAGCAGCAATTGTTTTACAGATTTCCCAGGATGTTCACTCGCGATATCACAGCCTCAGATCTCAAATCCTGTCTTTTTGATGAAGAATTCTACTTCTTCCTCTTTCAGGATTTTAGCCAGATCCTGAACTGCTAGCAGTGCACAGCCAGCCTGACTTCCTTACCATAGTCTCCAACATGGCACACTTTTGGGTCAGCCCTGCTTACCCTGGTGTGGTTCAGCCAATTTTACAGTCAAGTTGCAGAGACAGCAGGAGTAACTGTGGATTTCCTATTCCCAGCTCCTGGATCCAGCCTCCATCCTCAACCTGCCTACTCTGCACCGCTCAGTCAACTAAGCTAGGAAGGCCCTCTGACTTGGAATGGTTTCAACCTGTTGCAATATCCTGAGATATTTGCACTTTTGCATCCATTCCAGTTAGAGTTGGGTCAAAAAAAAAATATTCTTAACACAGTTAGTGCAACAGTTTGCAAGCGATAAAATGTCACAAGTGTTGAAGTGAGTTATTGGTAATGAATGAGAAAATAATTGATGAATTGGAGTTGGAAGGCTTAAATAATGAAGCAAAGAAGGGAAGATAGGAAAACCAATGGAAATACAAAGGAGATGGAACTCCATGGAGTTAAATGTAGCCGAAACTAAGAGTGACACAGAATGATGTCTCAATGAATTGAGGAATGCCAAGTGTATAAGCTGAAATTAAAAGTGTTGAAAAGTCAGCATGAGCAGAGGAGAAAAAAAAATGGATGTTGAAGTTAGAAGGAGAATTAAAAATGTCTTTGAACTGAACTGGAGGAGTTTAAGGCACGAGTGGTAGACAAAATTAAGATGGATGGAGAGCACCACCAGTTTTACCTCTATGAACTGTGAGGGTTGAAGAAAGCAAAAATGTTTTCTGGAAAATGTCACGAGCTGGCTGGGTGACAGTTTTGAGAACTCTTGCTGTGAAGTGTGCAAGAGTTTGGAAGTGAGAACATAATTGTTGAAGCAACTTTGGGTGCTGATGGTCTGGTGGGTGTATTGAAAATCTGACTATTACTTGGAAATATAGAAGTGATTAAAATGAACTGCTATTTATAATATCTAATATAAATTAAATAAAATGAAATCTTGCTTGGCTACTTTTAGAAACATGCCACCAATTTTTGAATTTGTTTTTAATGTTTCCCTGCAGTGCACAATACAAGTCAGAAAATTTGGACAAAATATTAAAACCAATTACAACAGCATGTCTGTTTTTTGAGACCTTTAGCCATTGTATGTATATAAGTATATATATGAGCACATGGAGAAATGTGTGTGTGGATGTATTTATATTTCTGTAATTACAATTTGTGAATAATAATTTGCATATCAAATGTGGGAAGTAGCACCTAAGGGAAAAGATTGGAAATGTGCATTGAAATCTGACTGGCCAATTTTAATAAGACTCAACCTGTTTTGACTAACACGTAAGGTGTTATAATTTGGCACATGCAAGGACTCTATAAACTGATTAGTTAAATTTCAAAATATAAAATAATTTTGAATTGATCAAAGAGCATCCACATTATTCCAGTCATTAAACTTCCTACATAAAAGGCATATGTTCATGGGAATTTACTGTCACCAATTGGCTGTTGTGTTGCCAACATGACAACAAAGATTACACTACAGAAGTATTTGGCTATACATCACTTTTGGATGTCAGTGGGCATGAAAATTGATGCATAAATGCAAGTTTGTCTTTTCTTTCTTATAATACATCTTCGACCGAAACAAATGCCAATGCTACAGTCTGTTCAAAGTTTGGGAGAAGATTTGTAGCTCTGATGCTCGTTGTTGTGGTTCTGTTCACCGAGCTGGGAATTTGTGTTGCAGACGTTTCGTCCCCTGTCTGGGTGACATCCTCAGTGCTTGGGAGCCCCCTGTGAAGTGCTTCTGTGATGTTTCCTCCGGCATTTATAGTGGTTTGTCTCTGCCGCTTCCGGTTGTCAGTTCCAGCTGTCCGCTGCAGTGGCCGGTATATTGGGTCCAGGTCGATGTGCTTATTGATTTAATCTGTGGATGAGTGCCATGCCTCTAGGAATTCCCTGGCTGTTCTCTGTTTGGCTTGTTCTATAATAGTAGTGTTGTCCGAGTCGAACTCATGTTGCTTGTCATGTAGCGTAGTGTACAAAATCCCATGCAAGGACTGCACAAAACACTACATAGGACAAACAGGAAGACAGCTAACGGTCCGCATCCATGAACACCAACTAGCCATGAGACGACATGACCTGCTATCCTTAGTAGCCACACACTCAGATGACAAGCAACATGAGTTCGATGAATGATACGTGGTGAAAGCACCACGAGTGATACGTGGTGAAAGGTAAAAACAGTTGGATTTGGGTAAGGGCAGAATTATATGTAACTATCTTCCTTCCCTGGGTTGAATTGTTTAAGTCCCATGCTTGTTGTTACTGTAGCTGAGTTGGTACCTTGGAGTGGAGACTAAAAGAGCCTTATGTGGTCATCATGATTGAATATTTTTACCTTTGTTTTTAATTGCGGAAATTCCTTTTGAAAATATGAAGATATTTCTCATGGATTTTCTTTTTAAATAAGTTAGGTATTCTACTTTCTTCTTGACCAAATCTTGCTTTACATCCAGAAAACTATAGTTTTGAACTGTTGATGCAAGCTGATAGATATTTATATCTTGTAACATGCATAATAATACACATTATTGTACACATTGTACACATTATTGAGTTAAATGTTATGTTTGTTCTCTCAAAGTGCCTACCAAGTTGTTGTTGAAGAAGTGAATTCGCACAGATCAAAGAGGGAGGCCAGCACAGCAGAGTGCTTCCATATTCCTGTCATCTACCAGTCTGCTGCGGCTCGAGGGTCACCATACTATTACGCGGCAGAACTTGCTCCAAGTGGAATTTCTGAACAAACTCCTTTTACAGTTGGTGACAATAAAACCTACAATGGGTTTTGGAATCCTCCTTTGACCCCCAGGAAAGGATATCACATACACTTCCAAGCTGTCAGCAGTGTTGAACAAGTAAGTGGTATGCATTTGTAACTAAACAATTTTGTCTTATCTGATGCTTTGCTGTAATTTCTGAGTTAATACCCTACAATTTATGACAAACATCTAAATGATGCTAAGTGTGAAAATCCTTGGACATGTTCTGAGTGTACTGAGATCTTGTGCAGACCAGCTGGCAGGGGCATTTGCAGACATCTTAAACCATTCCATACTATGATCTGAAGTCCCCACCTGCTTTGAGAAAGCCACCGCCATCCCAGTGCCAAATAAAAATGATGCACTCTGCCTCAATGACTATCACCCGGTGGCTCTGACCTCCATAATTCTGAAGTGCTTCAAGAAGTTAGTCATGGCTCACATCAGCACCAGCCTACCAGATTGACTTGATCCTCTGCGATTTGCCAACCGGTGCAACAGGTCCACACCAGACACTATATTCCTGGCCCTGCACTCATCCCTAAAAAGTTGGGATAACAAGGATCCTACTTAATGACTACAGTTTCACCTTCAACAACATCTTTCCAAACAAACTCATCTCTGCACTCTGAGACCTGGGTTTTGGCTCCCCACTCTAGCTGGATCCTTGACTTAGAGTCATAGAAATGTACAGCATGGAAACAAACCCTTCAGTCCAACCTGCCCATGCCAACTAGATATTCCAACCCAATCTAGTCCCACCTGCCAGCACCTGGCCCATATCCCTCCAAACCCTTCCTATTCATATACCCATCCAAATGCCTCTTAAATGTTGCAATTGTACCAGCCTCCACCACTTCCTCTGGCCGCTCATTCCATACATGTACCACCCTCTGCATGAAAAAGTTGCCCCTTAGGTCTCTTTTATATCTTTTCCCTCTCACCCTAAACCTATGTCCTGTAGTCCTGGACTCCCCGACCCCAGGGAAAAGACTTTGGCTGTTTATCCTATCTATGCCCCTCATAATTTTGTAAACCTCTATAAGATCACCCCTCAGCCTCTGATGCTCCAGGGAAAGCAGCCCCAGCCTGTCCAGCCTCTCCCTATAGCTCAGATCTCCAACCCTGGCAACATCCTTGTAAATCTTTTCTGAACCCTTTCAAGTTTCACAACATCTTTCCGATAGGAAGGAGACCAGAATTGCACGCAATATTTCAACAGTGACCTAACCAATGTCCTGTACAGCCGCAAAATTACCTCCCAACACCTGTACTCAATACTCTGACCAATAAAGGAAAGCATACCAAACGCCGCCTTCACTATCCTATCTACCTGCGACTCCACTTTCAAGGAGCTATGAACCTGCACTGACTTCCTGACCCACAGGCCGCAATTAGTAAGAATAGGCGACAACATCTCCTCGACCATAATCCTCAACACCGGTTCCCTGCAAGGCTACATACACAGTCCTCACAGCCGTGTGGCCAAATTCCACCCCAACTTCATTGACAAGTTTGCCGATGACACCATCATTGTAGGTTGGATCTCAAACAACAACAGAAGGAATACAGGAAGGAGAGTGAGTGCTTAGCAGCATGATGTTAAAACAACAATCCCTCCCTCAATGTCATCAAAATGAAGGAGCTGGTCATTGACTTAAGGAAGCAGAGTGGAGGGCATGCCGCCCCCCCCACACCCCGGTCTGTATCTGTCGTGCTGAGGTAGAAATAATTGAGAATGTCAAGTTCATGGGAGTGATGATCACCAACAATCTATCCTTGTCCACGATGACACAATTGTCAAGAAAGAATAACAACATCTCTACTTCCTCAGGAGGCCAAGGAAATTCACCATGTCCACAAAAACACTTACCAATTTTTACCAACTCTTACCAAGCATTCCATCTTGGAGCCATCACAGCATGGTATGGCAACTGCTCTTTCCACAGCCACAAGAAATTACAGAGAGTCATGAACATAGCCCAGTCCATCATGCACACTTTTCATCCATTGACTCCATCTATACTTCCCGCAGCCTCAGGAAAGCAACCAACATAATTAAACACCCTCTTCCACCTTCTTCTGTCAGACAGAGAATATATAAGTTTGTATATGTGTATGAATAGATTCAAGAAGAGTTTCTTTCTTTTATCAGACTTTTGAATAGACCTCTCAAATGTTAAAGTTGATCTATTTCTCTGCATCTTTTCTGCAGCTATAACACTATTATGCATTCTGTTCAGATATTCCTGATGCCTTTTGTATGGTATGATCTGCCTGTATAGCATGCAAGACAACACTTTGCACTGTATCATGGGACAGGTAGCAACAATAAATCAGTCAATCCACATTTAAATACATAAATTCTGAAATATTTAGGCCATCTATCCTTTACTTGGTAATGTAGAACCAATAAAATTGTAATTACTTACAGATTACATCATCATTACATGATATTCATGATATATCTTCCGTTTCAGAAATAATAAGCTCCTCTGAATGTTTATAAAATCAACTTTTTATTGGTTCAGAGACCAGACAGATTTTGGATTTGATGCATTAGTATTGGGTCAGTTTATTAAATGGCAAAAGTTATACTTAAAGACCATTTTATCATAATTCAGATGGTTTTTGCATCCCACTACCTTCGTACCTCAAAAAACAATGATTTCTTTTCTCTCCCTATGTCTTCTTGAAATTTGTGTGATGAACCTGTGTTCTCTCTGTTTTATCCTTGATGGCTAGGGCCTCTTACTATGTCCTGATGTTGCTCTCCTATTTTGATCTTGTTATCCCGTCAGTCATTTTCACAACTTGTCGTCACAACCAGAAGAGGATGTTCTTAACACGTAAATAGTTCATCATCAACATTTTAGTTCATATAACCACTTAACAGATTTAATGACTCCTACACTTATTTAATTCTAGCCCTAAAGTTCATTGATCTATAAATTTGAAAGCATATCCTAATTCACAACAGATATTATCACTCAGGCACCTGTCCTGTATTTCCTGTTTCCGATTCATGTTATCAGCCATTAATTCCTGTTTCAGTATCAGTGTGATTTAACCCAAGTCACGCGTGCAATGTTTCCTTATCTGTGTAGTGTTAACATTTTATCATCCATAAGCCCATATAAAATACACACAAGAATTCATCCCATATATCATGTAAAAAAAATTCACATTTCATACAATTCTCATTATCCAAAGAGTTTTGAACAACAGAGTGGCATGAGATTTATTCTTGAATGTAAAACATGGTATAAAAATATTTAAGAAATTACTCATTGCTTTAAGTTTCTTTCCACAATAAGTTTCATTTTAATTAAATGGGTCCTTTGATCCAGCTTTGAATAATTTGATGCAGAAAAAAACATTTTGGGACAGACATAGATGGATTGAATTCAACTGATAGATTTATGGCATTTTTACTTTACTTTTCCTTATCCCACAAGTGAATCAACAATGAGGTGACCATTCATTGCAACATTTTTGGTGAATTTGAATCTTTCTTGTTTTGACTATCATTCTTATAAACAAACTGCAAACTACTTTTTAATAAAAAGGCAAGAGCCAAAGTGGTGAGTGAATTCGGCTGTGAATGAGTAAACTGGTTCTATGAGAAACAGAAAAGACTCACTATGGCAGTAATTTGTTTTATTCATCACTGGGGTTAAGCAGGAATTTGCTTGGAAATGCTCCTGTTCTGTCACTACAATCTCATTGGGTATTAACAAAGATTGGGTAAATTGGGTTTCTGCCAGCAATACAAAAGCCTTTTGGCAGACTCCCAAGGAAGTACAACTGGCTAAAATTGATGCTTTGCTGTGCGAGTGAAACATTTGGTATAGTTTTTCATATAATGCTCAATCTTCATTTCTGAAACACCACTGAGCTGTAATTACGTACTTAATTCCTAACCTAAAAACTCACCCTCACCTCCGGGGCACCAGGGTAAAGTCAGGCACTGGTTTATTTTGTGCAATAAAGTAATGGGCTTAATTTATTGAAATCTTTTTGTGCGGACAGAATGTCTGAATGTTAAAGGCCTAGTGGAGTATCTTGAAATGAGCTTGATGGTGGATTTTTGCTTGCACGTTAAGCACAATGATTGTGCCTCAGCGGCATGGTGAATCATTTGTTTTCGTTTGTTTCTATGATACGGGTGCCTCCTGACATTATTTACCAGTAGCATTGGCTTTGTAAATCCTCATTTCTGCATTGGAGTGAATGTAATCTTTAGAGCAACTGACCTTGATTAAGCGAATCTGGTTGGGTATTTAGCCAGATTGTAATTGGTCTTTCATGGAATTTTGGTGTGAGTTCCACCCTAGTTACATGTACTCTTGAAAAGTCTCCGGGACAGGTTGCACATAGTTCCCACAAGTAGCTTCCAGTATCCTGCATGCTAGTTTATGACAAATCAGCTATGGCAATACCTAATTTTAAAAGGCTCTAGTTATTAAACTTAAATTCACAATATTTCAGTCACCTTAAATTTTTGTTTGTTTGTTTTGCTGAGTTTTCAGCCAATATTGGGCTTTTTTTTTGGTAATTCCTTTGCTCCACCACTAGTACTGGTACCGTTTCTAAGTTGCTTGGAAGAAAGTGAAGGAAACAATGGTAAAAATGCCAGAGAAAGCAGTCGTCAAAATAAATACTTTTTGTTCACCTAAGAATTCCTTTCCATCAAATTAATGGAGAGATGTGGCTGGACTTCAGTTTTAAAGACAATGATAAGCAGCCATCCCTCCGCCCAAAAAAAAAGCTGGAACAAAAGATCTCATATGACAATGAATAAACATTGAATAGACAATTGAATGACTGTCTGACAAATAAGGTGAATGTTTCCATAAATTATCCCAAAATAAGTTGTTCTTCCACTGACAATGTATTAAAGAAGGTGTGCAAGGGAGATAGAGGTTGGCACTGATCTTAGAGAATTCTCTTCACGTTTCCCAGATTTATGCAAAACCAGTTGCAGCATTGTGCTTACTTTGCAGGGATATCCACAGTATTACATCAGACTGAAACACTAAGTGATTGTAATTATGGCTTGAAAATCTGCTGTGCTTACCTGCTGCAGTACTGTTTAGTTGGTTAACAACATGAAGTAATACTGAGAAACAATGTTCTTCTGCCTTACAATTTGTACTTTCATGAGTGTGACCTCCATAGCCAAGGCAGGCATTTGTTCTCTGCCTGTAATTGCCATTGAGGTGGTGGGGGTTTGCAGATGTATAATTTCAGCAGATGTAAATTATGGATTGGGCACTGGTTTGCTCCATGGCTATCCATCCCTTCAATTTTTCCTATCATTCATTCTTCCTTCACAGCCATTCGCTTCCTACTCCCTCAGCTTCAGTAGAGATATTCATAATTAGAAATTAATGTTGAGGTTTCCAAGGATTATTCAAGTTTTCATTCTGGCATTAGGATAGTTCCACTTAACTGATTCTAACCCATTAAATTTTAAACAGAGCAAGTCTGCCACTGGTGTATTCTTGATATCCACACAGATATGTACCTGAAATTATATAAATTTAGAATGACCTGGGAAAATTGGGTTTTACATACTTTGTAGTGAAGCAGTAGTAAATCCTTGTGTTGTGACTGTTTTTATTTCCTATTTTTTTCCTAGAATTTTCTTCCTTTATAAATAATAAATACACTAAAGAATTGTTGTATTTGCATTTTCAGGAGACAAAGATACAGTGTGTGAGGATTGCAACAAAAGGTAGGAACAGCGATTTGTAAAAGGAATTTTCTTTTTAAAAACTCCCCACCCTCCTTGAAATTGATAGATTTATAAGAATATATTTGACTACTTATGCTAGGATAACTTTCAGAAAATTACTGAAACTCATTTATACTCATCTTTTAATGGGAGTGTGCTTTGATTCTGTATAAACCTATAAGGGAGAGATTGTGTATTGGCAACCTGGATTTTAGCAGACATTAAGAGCCGATTATTTTCTGTTATTTGCACTATGGACTAGTTTTTGTCACTGAACAGCTGGAGTATTAATGTTGAAAAGCAGATTGAAGGTTTTATTGTAAAAGCTCCCATTCATATTTGACATTTATCTAGTGTATGCAATAAATGAAGGTAGATTTTGTTGGAGTCATTAATGACTAAAACTTAGATTTAGTGTGTATGTGGTAGTTATCCCGAGAAAGGCTTTTAAATCTTAATGAGATTTAACTTTATATTTGCTGCTGCTTTCATGTACTTATTTATCAAAAGCCATGAAATTGCTTTCTGATGTAAGCTGGTTTTAATGTATAGCCAAATATTTACTTTGTTTTAAAAAAAGTCACTTTAACGAATTGAAACTAACATATTCTGAACATTCCAATACAAAATTAGGAAAATTTGCAATCTCAGCAACTTTATTCACTGCTTCTAATGGAAGAAAATAAAATAATTAACGTTATGCAACTGAGTTGTCGATAGTATGGGTCTGGTCCCTCGAAGTCCTGATTTCCATGTTTTTTTTAGTTTTGACCTTGAGGACAACTTGTCCCTTTGCATAATTTTACTATTTATTCTTCAATGCAAATCTCATAAAGTGTTAAAGAAAATTATGCACACCAATATAAATGCATCAGTGCCTATCACTCTCCCTGGCAATCTGGGAACATGTGTTCTCCAAACTTCAAGTATTGCGATTACTGGACAAGTAGTTACAAACATCCATTATATTTTACTTTTGGTATTAACTGGGTATTGTGGTCTTACAAGTAGGTCATCTCTATTTGTAACTTGGGACATGGAATGACTTAAAATGACATCACTTAAACAAAAAGGTTAAATGTAAAGATGTAATTTTCCTTAAGTTAATGTCTTGCTTTCTTTTTACAATTGTAGATCATAATGGCTTTATTATGTGTAGACTGCTCTTGCCAGTGCAGGAATTATGTGTACCCCAGAAGTAGTCATCAAATCATCGATATCTCGCTCAAACAGAGTCTGTGGAAGTTTTAATTTAGAAGTTGTTGTTAAATATCAGGGGTTTTCAAATATTCTTGATTGTTTTTTCCCCTCCTTCCTGTATTAGTGATGCATCCCCCAATGTTGTTGGGTCAGTTATTAATAGCTAAAATACTTCAGTCAAAAAGGTAATCATCATTGAACAGAAATTGGATGACAGATTCATTAAAGTTTAAGGCAAAAGAGAGAAAGTCTAACTGGACTTCTATCAGGCTCTGAAAATGTGTAATAACTTTGGAAGAAAAACATGTTATTCACTGAAATTCAAAAAAACTGAAATATTTTCACTTAGAGTCATAGAGATGTACAGCATGGAAACAGACCCTTCGGTCCAACCTGTCCATGTCAACCAGGTATCCCAACACAATCTAGTCCCACCTGCCAGCTCCTGGCCCATATCCCTACAAACCCTTCCTATTCATTATACCCATCCAAATGCCTCTTAAATGTTGCAATTGTACCAGCCTCCACCACTTCCTCTGGCAGCTCATTCCATACACGTACCACTCTCTGCGTGAAAAAGTTGCCCCTTAGGTCCCTTTTATATCTTTCCCCTCTCGCCCTAAACCTATGCCCTCTAGTTATGGACTCCCTGACCCCAGGCAAAAGACTTTGTCAATTTATCCTATCTGTGCCCCTCACAATTTTGTAAACCTCTATAAAGTCACCCCTCAGCCTCCTACACTCTTGTTAGATGAAGAGGAGCAGTAATGATCCCACAGACAAAAGAAACCATGAACAATATAAAATAATTACTAGCAGTTGAGATTCTGTTATTGGGTGCAATTGGGAAATAGATGCCAAAATCTATTTGAAATATTGTTGCTTATGTTCCACTTCAGGTTTATGCTAAAATTCATTTGCATAATTATAAAATAATGTCTGCATTTTTCGGTCAACCTCAAATAAGCAACATCAACCATTCACTGCATTGAGACTCACCCACAGACCCACTATTGGTTTTGTGATTTGCAGTAATAAAAGCAGCAAATATTATATCCCACTCTATAAGGAGATGGGTGACCTGGGTGAACAGGTAAAGCACTGTTGTTTTCCCAGAGCTGAATAGATTTTACTGTGAAATACCAAGCCTGAACAGGGAAGTGGAAGTTAAAAAAGATAATTGAATGTGAAGTGATGTATTGCAAGTGAAATAGGGAGGAAAGGAAAGGATGAAGACTCTATAGAAAGGAAAAGTAAAACAAATTTCAATTTCTAAAATCTCTAACAATATTTAAAATTTAATGGAATGACACTCCCCACTATTAGGAGAGACACCAACTTCACATGAAAGAGTAAGGAAAAAAATCTTTTGTAAGTAAATTTTACATCATTTAAGAATTTACTTGCATTTAACTGGACAAGTCTTAACATTTTGCAGTATCTTCAATGGGCATCTAGTGCATAAGTGTTCAAATTTTGTTGATTGCATGTGTTTAAATATTACATCTCTCAAAGTGCGCATATAAGCAAGTTTCTAGAGGAGAAGGCAATCCAGGTAGAAACTTACACAGTTAAAGCATGAAACTTGGTTTTGTGTAGATGGCAGAAGTTACTATCTGATTAACTCCTATATGATGGTGAGTATCCTGCAATGTGTAGGCCAAAAGCTCTTGAGAGCCAATGAAATCAGATAGTGTAATAGAATGTCACTGTTCTCATTCCTTATTTATGTTTAAAAGGAAAGTGTTTCTTGATGTATAGAAGTATGGCATTAACATACAGCTGAAAATGAGTTCCCAAAAAAACCTAATTTTGACATGTATCTCATCCTCTCTTTTTGAGTCATCTGCTTTGAAACCATTGAAAGTGACTTACTGAGCTTTTATACTGAACTCTGCACTAAATTTAAAAGCACTAGTTATTATTATTAGTGGGAGGGACAGGAGGGAGGACAGCCCAGTTTCTTTGGTGTACTCTTGTCAGTTACCAAATATTCAAATTATTTATGGTGTTAAATAAAATGTACCTCCTCTAAGAAAATCAGAATTTAGACAGCTTTTCCACATTAGCACAATTAATGCATTTCCAAACAAAGGATATATGTAGTTTTGTGTGCAAGAACTAATTCACAATCTGAATCTTGGAACTGTGTAAAATTCTCAGAATGAGAATTTGTTTGGAGACTAACAGACACTGATTTAAAACTTCTCAATAATTTGTTTTAATTTGACTGATTTTACCTGGATCGCACTGATTTAACTAACAGAAATGAGTGGAAACCGGACCCCGAGATATTGATTTTGAATTGACAGGAAAGTATTATTATACTTCGCGCTCCTTGATGCACTCTATTTAACATCAGTGAATCTTATTATGGATGATTTCTAATGTAAGCTTTAATTTAATTTGGAAATGTTGTAAACTGAAGTATTTTTGAGTCTAATTTTTTTTGAGAATGTACAACATTCAAACTGTCAACAAACCACAGTTGTTTAACAAGTGCTTCATGATGCATGGATTAATGTTGCATTGATTCAAATCCACGTAAGAATAGCTTAATCTTTTTTTTAAATTTAAAAACAACTAAAATATTTGTAGTACGAGAGTAATTTGGTCATTTCATTTGTGATTTTTGAGTTCTGTATGTTTGTTGTATTATGTCAGTCTCAATTTATGTAGGACATGACTGGGTAAGTTGCTAAGTACTGAATTTAATTAGTCATTGGTGACTAGTACTTTGACAATCACATTGTTTGGAATTGGAAGATTTTTTTAAAATGCTTATTTAGAAAAGGTATTGTTAGTTTCTGCTTGTTCTCCTATTAAAATGTTAGGGTTAAACTTTTCGGTTTCTCCAAACACACTAAACTTATGCTATTAAATCTAAAATCATATTAAAATTAATGCATAGTAACCAAATGTTAATTGGTAATTCTAGATAAGACTAAAGTCAATTTCAAATGAATTGCTTGAAATACTGATGTTTAAAGATGGAAGTGGAAAATGTTTAAATTATTTTCATGCCGAGTATTAATATCAAAGCTGTGCATTAAGCATTACTGATTAAATTTCCCTGCCTAGTGTGTATTATTCATTGCCAAATATTTTTCACTTTGGGTAAAGAGGACTTGAATGTTGCACATGATAAAGCTTGAACCCTGAATGGGGCCAGTTTTCAGAGTCATCAGTCAATCCATACTCAATTTTGTATCCAAATCTGTGGAGGTACACAGTTTTTAAACTCAGAAGATGGGAAGGATGAGAGAGGACACAAAAAAACTTTGTCTTCCTTCTGTGATTCTGTATCAATATGCAATTCTATTATGTCCATAATAATGCCTCTCCTATGAAGTTCATGACTCAGTTTGAGAGCCACTGCTATAAATTAACCTTGATCAATGTAATTAAGGCATCAGAAGAAGGGAACTTGTTCTCTTATGCATGCTATCTCCCTTTGCCTAGCTGCACTGTTAGTGACTCAGCTTACAGCTCCATACATAATCACCGCCCAAACTCCTGCTAGTAAAGATGTTGGCGAAGATCAACTAACAGGTCAGAGGTCAAAAGCTAAACATCCTCTTTCCACCTGAAATTCCCATATCTCCCCTTTTCATTTAATGCATTCTTGTTTTCTTTCATCAAAGCTACTTCTATACAATAGTATGCATGCGTTAATTTATTTTGCCTTGGCTATGTGTAGATCACAGAATTCATCTTCCATTTTCATAGCCAAGTGAACTTAAGCTCTGCATGTGTTGTAGTTTTTCAGCAAAGATATGTCTATATGTACTTGAAGATATATTGGGCTTGACCTGTGACAATTTTCACTGCTTAGTTTGATGTCTCTTATCTAGTTAGCCTTTGTGTCTAAAGGTTTCAGTAATACTGTTGCATCCTGCAGACTGAGAACAAAGCAAATTTTACTTTTGCAAAACAAAAAAAATCTTGTTGTGCTTGTTGAATATATGTAGGGTACATATAAGGTAAAGATGCATACTGCTCAGAATATCTTAGTGAGCAGTTTAAACTTTACAAGTTAAATTTCCAATGACTGCAACCTAACATTTAAACAATCATCCATTGCCAAGCCAGTCTTACATTGTTTCTTTAAACAAAAACACTTAACGTGTTTGAACTAATCGCCTTCAGATGTTCTCTTCTGCAATGGATACATTTTTAATGTATTTTCGATAAATAAACTCAATCATCAAATTGGCTGAATTTCCAGGTAATTTTTGAACAAGTTTGTTTGAAATTTTGTGTTGGAATGTGTAACAGGCATATGCAACATGACACTTCATCACATTAAATGTCTAAACATTTGACAGAGATAAGTGCTTTTAAAATGCAGTGACTGTTGTAATCATAGTTGTAATTTAATCTGTTGGAATGAGCAGAATGGCATAACTGCTTTCAAAAGTGATAAAGCTTTTGATGTGTGTGCTTAAACCTTTCTAATTTGAGCTTCAGATTTTATAATAAGAATCATTTTCAGTGCATTTTTTAAAGAAGCAATTTGTAACTATTCCACAATGTTTTGGTGTATAGGACACTGAAATACTTGAAGTGGAATGATGATTAATATCATTATTTTTAATAAACTGGCAATGCAGAGTTAATGAAAATATAACAGCATATTTGATTCATTTCCCTCTACTTGCAAATCATTTGCAATTTTCTTGGTTACAAATTTCAGGCTGTTGAAATCAATTGATGATCGTAGTTATGAGAGGATACTTTTCTCTCAGAACTTAAATTCATGCAGTAAGTAATATCATTTGTATCAGATACAGATCGGATTGTAGAGGAAGCATTGATGAATACGGTGATGTGATATGCTTAGCTGTCTTTGCAATCTGTGAATTCAATTTATGATTTCCCAATTTTTTCAATTAATCTTTTCGTAGTATTATTTCAGTTTAAGTATGTCTATCCAGTTACTAGTGGTGTGCCATAAGGATCTGTTTTGGGACCATTGCTGTTTGTCATTTTTATAAATGACTTGGGTGTAGGCATAAGTGGATGGGTTAGTAGGTTTGCAGATGATACTAAAATCGGTGGAATGGTGGACAGTGTGGAAGAATATTGCAGGGAGACTTGGATAAACTTGGGCTGAAAGGTGGCAAATGGAGTTCAATGCAGATAAATGTGAGGTGATTCACTTTGGGAAGAATAACAGGAAGGCAGAATACTGGGTCAATGGAAAGATTCTTGGAAGTGTGGATGTGCAGAGGGATCTTGTTGTCCATGTACAGAGATCCTTGAAAGTTGCTATCCAGGTTGATAATGCTGTTAAGAAGGCATGCTGTCTGTTAGGCTTTATTAGTGGAGGGATTGAGTTCTGGAACTGTGATGTCATACTGCAACTGTACAAAACACTAGTGCAGCCTCACTTGGAGTACTGTATGCAGTTCTGGTCACCCCATTCTAGGAAGGATTGGGAAAGGTGCAGAAGAGATTTACCAGGATGTTGCATGGTCTGAAGCGAAGGTCTTGGGAGGAAAGGCTGAGGGACTTGGATCTGTTCTCATTGGAGAGAAGAAGGCTAAGAAGCCATTTAATAGAGACATGCAAGATTATCAGAGGATTAGATAGGATGGACAGTGAAAGTCTTTTTCCTAAGATGATGACATCTGCTTGTGTGAGGGGGCATAACTCGAGATTGAGGGGTGATGGATTTAAGACCAATGTTAGAGGCAGGTTCTTCACTCAGAGTGATAAGGACGTGGAATGTCCTGCTTGCCAATGTAGTTAACACAGCCACAGGGCATTTACACAGTTTTTGGATAAGAATATAGATGATGATTAGTTCACAGGTCGGCACAACATCGAGGGCCGTACGGCTTGTTCTGCGCTATATTGTTCTCTATCTGATCCCAATTTAAATTAGACTTGATGACCCTTCCCTGAGTACTGGATTATGATCTGGCTTGACCCGTTACCAAATCTTCCACCTGGAAACCAGCTGTGATTCTGAAAGATAGAGATAAAAAGAAACTAGCAGAAGTAGAGTCGAGCAGACCATGAGTGACAACTGGCAGATACATGAAGTCAGGTAACTTGCAGAAATGAGCCCTCACTACTGAACAAAGGAAAAATGATGGAAGAAGAAGTTAGTGAGGGAAAAATAAAATATTAAACGTTTCCTCAAAGTAAATTAACAGCACAGAAATTACAATGAAAAGATTGAAACAAAATTGAGAATCTAATGTAGTCCAGAATTGTCCAACTCCCATAGGGAAATCTAAACAATATGGACAGAAGTCATTAACTTCCACAAAAAGACTGTTGAATGTTAGAAAAAGAAAAGGCATTGAATAGAAAAAAAATGCAATAGCGGTCGCTGCAGATGGGGCTTTTACAAAAAAATGACAAAATACTTGAGACAACTCAAAGGTTCGAGCAAAGCCATCAAAAGAGAATTGAGATGTGAGCTTCGTCAAAGATGTGTGTTTCATAGAAGGCAGTGAGGTAGGAGGAAAACTTAGAATTCAAGTTAGATCTGGAGACACAGCTGCCAATGGTGGGGTAAAAGATATGGAAATGTACAAAATGTGATGTAGTAAGAAGAGGAGACAGGATATTAAAGATAGCAGTGGTAGTGAAGATTAGAATTGGGTACCCTCAAGGATTCAAACATAAGGATGAGTTTATTAGAATTGAAGAGTTGGGAAATGGGGAGTTAGTGTAAGTCAGACTGGATGGTAAATTAGCAGTAGAGTTTTAATGCAGTGAATTTAATGGAAAGTACAGAATGGAATACCTGCCAGGACAGCTTCAGAATAATTGAGTGATGAGGTAGAAAAAAGCTTCAGCAGTAGATAAGTGGAGGTGAAAAGACAATTTGAAAGGGGTGACAGTGAGCAGGTAATAACGTCCCTTTGCTTTGCAGCAAGTGATCCTGGATCTAAAGTATCACCTGCTTGAAAGCAGTAATATATTGTGTACCAGGAACTTTTGGCATTGTTTTAGAGACGCAAACAGTCAAAGCATTGAGAGCTATGCAGAAGACGTCTCTAGAGTGCATGTGTATTGTTGAAGGCCTAATAATTTCAAAAGTCTCAAATTGTTTTCAACAAAATTTGCTGAAAGCAAAAGGAATAAATGATTGATTTTTGATAATTTAGAAATAGATTAATTTAATTTACAACATCAGGGAGATGATGTGAACCCCAAATATGTTGGGGTCATTTCATAGTTTTTAAATTTATAATCACCCAAATTAAGCACAGAAAGAGATAACTCAACTGTGTCCATGACTTTCCTTCGTATTTATATGTCACTTTTTTCCATTATTTATTCACTTATTCATTCCTTTGCAAATGATAGCAGAGTTGTGAGGTCAAGAAAATCAGGAAAGACTTGAACAAACTGCTGTTCTTTTCTGTCAAGGAAGTTTGAAGTATAATGTAAAAGAGATCATTTATGTGGGTAAAGCAGTTTGATTGGATAATTGTGGCTGTTTCATTTATGAGGTAGTCCCAAAATTAGGGTCCATAAATACAAAATAGTAACTAATAAATCCAGTGAGGAATACAGAAATGTTTCTTTATTATGAAATAGTTGAAGTGAATAGTGTACATGCATATATGGGTAAACTTGATAAACTGACGAGGTGGAAAGGAATAAGCAGGGGTTAGGGTTAGATTAGGGCTCAGGGTGAAGTGGGGTGGTGATGGTGGTGGCGGCGGCGGGCAGGGTGCAACTGTGACATGGTGGTCTATCAGGACTTTGGGACTCCGGGCACTAGGAAGTTTCATGCGCTGAGGTTGGGGGCATGTCTGGTGTCTGGTGTTTGGTGTCTGGGGTCCTGGGGCTGAGGGACTGGAGGGGGGGGGCTTGTGCTTGGGTCAAGGCTTTAAGAAGGGCTTGGCACCCAGGGCAGAAGCAGCACTGCGATCTGTCATTTCTGTTCTTAGCCCTCAATTAGGTGAAGTACTGATCACTCAATAAGGGTCAGGATAAACCAGTTAGATAGTTCTGGTAAAGCGCTTCAAATTCTAACAATTATTAGCATGAAAAATAGTGCTCCTATGTTTCCCATACACTTTCCTTGTAGTTATCCTGAATCTCTGCCATATTGACATGACTTGCTTACTGCTGAAAACCTGCAACAAATGACCCCCTTCAAAACTGCTCAATCCTCCAATCCATCTATCGTAACTCTTTTCATTCCTAATATTATTTAGTGTATCTTCTGTATCCTCTATGTACAGCTCTTAGATCTGCATACTGCAGCTAGTAAATGTCTCATGTAATTCAAAACCAGCTCCTTGTTTTTGCATTGAAGGGGTGGAAATTTCCAGGCCTATTTTAAGCTTTTAGGAGGACAGGATGCAATTTCCAGACAGTGAGTTAAGGTTTTGCTGTTACATTCACAGAATCTTTCAGGCAGGTCGGCCTTCCCAAACTTTGTGATTGCGAACTTGTTTTACATTCAGTAGTAGGTCATGAATAGTCTCTGACACTTCAATTCACTCGAATTGCATTCATAGGCGTAATGTTGTTAGCCAGTAAAGGGGGCACCTACTGTCATAAACCCAGCAAACCTGGTGGGACAGAATTCTTCAACCAGTCTGTAGTGGGTACCATGTCTTCAGTACTTGGTTCCTTCATAAACCAGCCTCTTCTCTGCGCAAGCACTTAGTGTTAGTGGTGAAGCTCCTCCATGCTGATCAGCTCTTCGGAAGTCTCAGTCATATGCAGCCTGCCTTGTAGTGTTGAAAACTTGCATTGTTAGGGGTCACGCCTGACCAGGTCAACAAGCCCACCCAAGTGAGGCAGCCAGCAACCTGATTGGGCAGGGAGGTGAGGCTGAACTCCGAGCAGGACTCAACTCCAAAGGTCAACTTTCAAAACTGTATCCTTGTCCATATAGGCTTTTAAAGAAGCGCTATCAGATGTATCTATTCTCCAAGTTATGATGAAAGGTCTGGGACCTGATGATACGTATGGTAGCTCCTTTCATGTTTTAAGTGTGAATGCTGGCAATTTGTACAAGGCAATGCAACTCTATTGCCAGTAGTGCTACATTAGTAGCTGTAATAAAGTAAATAAATACATAATTCTTTGTGCATGAACATGGGAGCAGGAGTAGGCCATTTACCCCACTGCTGATCTGTCACCTGACACCATTTACCTGCCTGAATTCTAAACATCTACCACCATTTATATGTAGAAATGCTCCCTAATATCACTTCTAAATGATCAATCCCTGATTTTCAGATGATGCTCTTAGTTCTCTTTATCTGCCCTGTCTTTTCTTGTTAATATTTTTAAAACTTCATTCAGATTATCACTTAACTATATTTTACTACATACGTTCTACCAGTTCCACACACTCACTAGGCCCTTGGATCTTAATAATTTCAGTGACTGTTTGTGTTTTCCTCTGTAAAGTAGTCAATTAATGCCCACTGATAACCAGGCCGGTGAGAAAAGTGACCACTTTCCTAATTGGGAACCTGGAGAAGTCTGCCTGCTAGGGTAGAGGGTGGGGTGGGGGGGGGGGGATGTGTGCACTTGCCTAATTTGGAGTGCTGATGGAGGGCAGGAGGTGGGTGCTTAAAGCCACTGCTGGCCCTCGCTTGAGACCACCGAACCATACTTACTCAAAAATAACACTTTGTCATAGAGGGTTGCAATTTGGCCCATCATATTCACACTGATCTGACCACACTGGGCCTACTTTTCACCTGTTTGTCCCTTGCTTGGGAGGCTTTGGCAATGCAAGTGAGCGTCTTAACAACTGCTAAGATGTTTTGAGAGTACCTGACTCAACCACACATTCAGGCTGACTTTCAGACTCCGACCATCCTTAGGATAAAAAGAATTTCTGCTCAACTCTTATCTTAGCCTTCTTAAATCTATATCTAGTCCTTTTGTATCCATCTCATTTACAGTCCTTACAATTCTATCCAGCTCTGTCCACTCTCAACCTTTCCGCTGAAGACGGGGTTCTTCATAGCCACACGGCCTGTGGCTCCATTGATGCTGTTCAGTTGCTTGTAGTTGCTGGCCTCTAACTGGTAAGATCTGCAAGACGAGCTTCACTGGCAAAGCGGAGATGTCTGCTGGTCACTACTCCAGTGCTTGATTGGTGCTTTGCCTGGTGGGAGCAATGTGGGGTGGGGTCACTTGGCATTGGAGAAGCCCACTCCTACACTTAGGACAAAGAAATATTTCACATTTCTAGGGTATTGATGAACTTTCTGGGAAATCCTGAACCATTAACATAGAGGACAACCTGGACCATACTAACATGACTCAATTTTAAGGGGGATTGAATTGATTATTGGGAGAGAAGGGCATGGAAATAATTTGTAACATGAGGTCATGATACAGAGGTTGAGTGGCAGGCAAGACACAAAACCAAAGATGTTGGAGTTAGGGAAGAATGTACCAGATTTTGCAATTTGGAATAAAACAACAGTGCTTGTTGCTGATCTCTAAGAAAGGTCTCCTGTGAAGATCAAGCAGTCTTTGTGGCCTAAATCACCTCTATCCTAAGTTGGGTCAAGGGAGTTTCAAAACCAGTTGCTTTGAATCGGTTGTGCTGACTGCAAACCTGTGAATCAAACTGCTGAGTTTTCACATTTAGTTAAGATTTAACAGTCAAATAAATGATTTTTATCATTTTGTAAATCAATGTCACACTAAACATATTGTGAAAAATATGTTGTGTTCTATAAAGAAATTTGGTATTCTACAATATATAATTAGCTTTTCAAGGATAATAGGAGATTTTGACAGTAATTATGAAGTTAGCACACCATTAAAAACTTAGATCAACAGGTTTAACTCTTTCATGGCGTTTTACAGAGAGGCTTCCTGTATTAAAATGGAACTTCTCAGATGAGATTGATTGCAGAACCGGGTACCTCAATGGTACACCCTTTAGGAAAGTGCAGAATAACTTATGTCAACATTTGTATTTCCTTGAAATTCACAAAACAAAATAAAATTAAGAAGATAAATGAATGTTGAAGATTATACACCACAAGGAGACTTGTGAGATGCTTAAAAGAATTACATTAGGAACTAGAAGCAATAATTGCAGTCAGAGAAATGTGACATCCTTACTTATCAGGGAAAACACAAAACTATACTTTGGTCTGAGAAGTGATAGTAAATCAATACAAATCAAGTGGAGCATGTCATTGTTTATTAAATAATAGGGGCTGTTTGCTTATGCTGCAACAGCAGAAAATGTGATTCCCAGAAATGCAATGTCAGTGCCTACAATGTCATAAACAGATATGCTCCAGGCATCTGACAACAGCAAAGATGTTGTGATCACCCTATTCTCTGCACCACGTCGCCTGCAATACGTTGCTTCCTCTCAGTTTCCAATTTCCTTGCCACAATCATCTGCTTCCTGAGTTGTCCACCTCCTGCTGCTGTTCCTTTCCTGACTCCCTCCCACTCGTAGATGGCAATGGGAAATCATAGATACTGATGAGGAGAGCGGAGGGAAACCTAAGCAAATTAAGTCAGAGCAAACAGGAAGTGGTAGAATGGATGACAGCAAGCAATGGGGGAGCAGATAGCAGGATGTATTGGTGCAGATAACAGGGAGCAGCAAAGAGATTGGTCAACAGGTACACAATATTGATGGCAGCACTGCTGGGTGAAGTGGAGTCTTGTTTCTGGTAGGTGGCAGGAGTTATAGTGTAAGTAGTATATTTCAGGATTAGCAAGGAAAGGTATTGCAAGTTTTATTAAAAGACTAATATCTGAGTTGATACATATTGAGGGACCATTTACAGGCCACAAAGTAGAATAGGAAATCTTTGGAAAAATTGAATGGGGATATGAAATGATAGAGCAAGATAACACAACAGAGGATGATTGTTAAATTCAGAAGTATTACTGTTTTGTGATTGTTTGTGGGTCTGTATACAGCAAAGTGAGATACAATCCCGTGCTTGGTTCTTTTTCATGGATTGGATAAGTTAGTTTTCTGGAATGACATTATGCTAAAACATATTTGCATTTTTCTGGGGATGGGGCCACCTTTCTAGTATTTAAAGCAATAGAAAAGATTTTGTGATCAGTAGCCAAGTGCCACCTTGCACGGCTGACCTCCAAGGAAACTACCCATATGTGCAAGAACTCGCTGTCAGTTTCACGGTTGTACTGACTGCACATACTGACAGTTTTATCATCATCACATTTGCCCTATAGCTAAACATGGGACAAGTTCAGGAGAAAATTGATGGAAAGATTTGTGGCATTCTACACAAATCTTGAAACCAAATAATTGCACATCATAGTGACCACAAATCTATGCCAATCATGGTCAAATCAGTCAAAAATGGCCTTGAGGGTGCAGTTCACAATGACATTGATCAACCACAGACCAAAACTATTCAGTTTGACTCCACATACAAGGATAGTGAAGAAAATGAATTTATTTTCACTGAGTCTTGGGAAAACTTTAAGCCATAGGTGGGGGCAGGGTACTTAAAGATACTGTTCTTATGTATCATGAGAGATGAGACATTATTCTCAGTGTCTCAAGGGGAACAAAATACCGTTTTGAAAGGGAGGCTGTGATGAATATAGCTGGGGAGAGGTCAGTTCATGCCAGAGGGGAATCTATTGTCTGGGAACTATTTCTGATTTTTCGTTCCCATTGGATTGAGGTCATTTTTAACTAAAGGCAAAGGTTCAAAGATTATTTCTTTAAATGGTGAGATGTGATGCTGCAATTTAAATAATATTTTTAAAATCCACTGTAAAACTGCAGCTGTGGATTATATTGAAAAGATAACAGTATTTCGATGTGAAACAATCAACAGTGAAGTTGTTTATATTCTTGCAAGAAAGCCGATTTAGATTTGAAGTTAATTACTTAGGTTCTGCAATTACTTCTGCATCTTCAAGCATATTCACAGCACAAAGGGTGCACTGTGCCTTAAATGTTGATGGTTCACACATCAAAAAATAAATTCTCTGTAATTAGTCTAAACAAATTAGAAATGCTTTAAAGTTCAGTTCTCAACTTTGAGGTAATTTATAATTTACTATAGTTGCATGATAGCCTTATCTTTGTAGGACTGGATAACTGTCCTCACTATTTGTGTATTACATGATTTTTTCACATTTAAAGACACTGATCTGAAAGTTGTCTGAGCATAAAATATTCAGCATGTGCTGTTGCAGAGTTTGGATGTGTTCTGTAATTGTGAAAACGAGCATATTTGTTGTGGTTTATGCTCATTTAAGATCTCACATACTTGTACGAAACAGATGACAGTTGTGCTGTTTGCCTGGGACACTCAGTTAATTAACTTGGTAAAAACAAGGACTGCAGATGCTGGAAACCAGAGTAGATTAGAGTGGTGCTGGAAAATCACAGCAGGTCAGGCAGCGTCCGAGGAGCAGGAAAATCGACGTTTTGGGCAAAAGCCCTTCATCAGGAATAGAGGCAGGAAGCCTGCAGGTTGGAGATATAAATGAGAGGGGGGTGGGGTGAGGAGAAAGTAGCATAGAGTACAATAGGTGAATTAGGGTGGGGATGGAGGTGATAGGTCAGAGGGGAGGATGGGGGAAGGTAGCAAAGAGTAGAATGGGTGAATGGGGGTGGGGATGAAGGTGATAGGTCAGAGAGGAGGGTGGAGTGGATAGGTGGAAAGGAAGACAGGCAGGTAGGACAAGTCATGGGGACAGTGCTGAGCGGGAAGGGGAAATGAGGAAACTAGTGAAATCCACATTAATGCCATGGGGTTGAAGTATTCTGAGGTGGAAGATGAGACGTTCTTCCTCCAGATGTCTGGTGGTGAGGGAACGGCGGCGGAGGAGGCCCAGGACCTCCATGTCCTCAGCAGAGTGGGAGGGGGAGTTGAAATGCTGGGCCACAGGGCGGTGGGGTTGATTGGTGTGAGTGTCCTGAAGATGTTCCCTAAAGCGTTTTGCTAGGAGGCATCCAGTCTCCCCAATGTAGAGGGGACTGCATCGGGAGCAACGGATACAATAAATGATATTGGTGGATGTGCAGGTAAAACTTTGATAGATGTGGAAGGCTCCTTTGGGGCCTTGGATGGAGGTGAGGGAGGAGGTGTGGACGCAGGTTTTGCAATTTCTGTGGTGGCAGGGGAGGGTGCCAGGACGGGAGGGTGGATTGTTGGGGAGGGGGGCGTGGACCTGACCAGGTAGTCACGGAGGGAATGGTCTTTGCAGAAAGCGGAAAGGGGTGGGAAGGGAAATATATCCCTGGTGGTGGGATCCGTTTGGAGGTGGCAGAAATGTCGGCGGATGATGTGGTTTATGCGAAGGTTGGTAGGGTGGAAGGTGAGCACCAGGGGGGTTCTGTCCTTGTTAAGGTTGGAAGGGTGGTGTTTGAGGGCAGAGGGGCAGGATGTGGATGAGATGCGTTGGAGGGCATCTTTAACAATGTAGGAAGGGAAATTGCGGTCTTTAAAGAAGGAAGCCATCTGGTGTGTTCTGTGTTGGAACTGGTCCTCCTGGGACCAGATGCGGCGGAGGTGAAGGAATTGGGAATATGGGATGGCATTTTTGCAGGAGGTAGGGTGGGAAGAGGTATAGTCCAGGTAGCTGTGGGAGTCGGTGGGTTTGTAAAAACAAATGTCAGTGTCAAGTCGGTCGTCATTAATAGAGATGGAGAGGTCCAGGAAGGGGAGGGAGGTGTCAGAGATGGTTCAGGTGAATTTAAGGTCGGTGTGGAATGCGTTGGTGAAGTTGATGAATTGCTCAACCTCCTCGTGGGAGCATGAGGTAGCGCCAATGTAGTCATCAATGTAGCGGAGGAAGAGGTGGGGAGTGATGCCGGTGTAACTACGGAAGATAGACTGTTCTATGTAGCCAACAAAGAGATAGGCATAGCTGGGGCCCATACGCGCACCCATGGCTACCACTTGTCCATTGAATGCACACAGCAAAACAAGAACCCTGCACTTGTATCACCAGACTAAATTTCCAAAAGTGGCAAGGAATTATTGAGGGTATGCGAATGGATATATAGGCATCAATCAAATATTTAGTATCATTTTAGACAATTGTCTTTGCACTTTGAGTAATGTTGGAGAGGTGGTAGAAGGATTTCCAGGCTGTTTATAAGCCCATTGAATATGCAAATTCACATAGGAGTTAGAATGAGAAGTTGCAGCCTCAAGCCTGCTCTGCCATTTGATAAGATGATAGCTGGCCTGTCTGCTTTGAACTCTATATTCCCATCTCCAATGACCTTAGATTTCTTTTAGACAAATGAATCAATCTACCTCCGCCTTAAAAGTATTTAATGACTCGCCTCCACTGTCTTTTGAGGCAGAGTTCCAAAGTCGCACAGCCCTCTGAGAGAAATAAAATTCTCTTAATCTCTGGCCTAAAACAATTACGCCTTAATTTTAAAACCATACCCCCTAGTTTTTGACTCATCCACAAGAGGAAATATCCTTTCTGCATCCATCTTTTCAAGACCATCTAGGATCTTATACACATCAATCATGTCCTCCTTCACTCTTTTAAACTAGAGTGGAAACAAGTCCTGTCTGTCTAATCTTTTCTTATAAAACCACGCACTAATTTCAGGTTACAGTCTAGTAAATCTTCTCTGCATCGCCTTTGACAAATTTACATCCTTCCCTAAATAAGGAGACCAAAGCTGCAGGCTCTTTTCGAGATGTGATCTCAACAGTGTCCTGTATACAGTAACTGAAAGTTAGCATACATACTTCTAGGTTCAATTACTCTTGTAATAAAGGATAATTACTAGCTACATTATTATACTAATTCTTTGTGACTCCTGCAGTAGGACACCTAGATCCCTTTGCATTTTGGAACTCTGCAGTCATCTCCATTTAAGTACTCTGCTGTTTTTATTCTTCCTGCAAAAGTGTACAAATTTAAATTTTCCCACATAATTCTCCGTCTCCCAGATTTTTGCCCACACACTCGATCTATCAATACCTGCAACCCTTTATGCCCTCATCACGACATGTCTTCCAATTATTTATGTGCTATCAGCAAATTTAGCTATTGTGTCTTGGCTCCTACAACTAAGTCATTCATATATATTTTACAAAGTTAAAGCCCCAACAAACATCTCTGCAGGCACCACTCATCATATCCTCTGTTTTCTACTACCCAGACAATGTTCTATCCATGCTGTAAATCTTGAGCTCTTACTTTGTGCAATATCCATTTATGTGGCACTTTGTCAAATGCCTTCTGGACATCTATATGCTCATCTTTAACCACAGGGCATATTACTCCTTCAAAGCGCTCCAATAAATTGGTAAAACTTGACTTTCCTTTCACTAAACAATGCTTGATGTTCCAATTTATCTTGAGCTTTCGCCTCCATAATAATCAACATTTACCCCACAGCAGGTGGCAAGCTAATTGGCCTATAGTTCTGTTTTCTGCCTCCATTCTTCTTGAATCGAGCAAATGCCATTAGCTAGTTTCTGGCCTGATGCAACCTTTCCAGAGTACAGCACATTTTGGAAAATTAATACCAACATATCTGCTACCTAATTAGTCACCTCCCATTAGGCCCTTGGGTGAGGCCGATCAGGACCTGAAGCTTGTCATTCCATACCTCCTCTAGTTTTCTCATTACCAAATGATTGTTTTTTTTTAAACAAGTTCCTCTCTTCCTTCTACCTGCTCTACAGCAGTGAAGGAATCTTGTGCAGTGAAGACAGAAACAAAATGGTTGTACATGTCATCTGCCATTTCTTTCTTATCTAGCGTCCTCTTTTTTTTGATTGTCATAGACCCCTCTGTGATCAGAACCTAATTCTTGTTTCCATACAGCCATGTCTCTGACACAGTCAACAATCATTTTTATTTATTTTTGTGTTATCAGTTTATTTGCTTTGTGAATACTATGCACATTCAGATGCTGAGCCTTTAGTCTTGTCATCTTATTAGCCTAGTAACAGCTAATCTTGACTGTTGCTGTATCTTTTAATTTCTTCTCTCTGGCGCTTGCTGTCAATCTCCGATCTTCATTTCCCATGCTAACGTTTTGCTCTCATGCCTTGACATGGACTTAATCTTGCTCCTGACCTGCCTTTTTTAGTTTTAGCCCTGTCTACTCACTTAGTCGCACAATTTGCTAGAACACTAGCCAAGCAAACCTTCAGGTGCAAGCCACCCCAATTGTACAGCCCACTTTTTCCCTAATAATGATGCCAGTGTACTGTAAATCACAACCAATTTGATTCATTCCACGTAAAAACAAGAATTGCTGAAGGGGCTGGATATTGCAAAGGATAGGGATGTTGATAATATTCCATCGATAGTACTGAAGATATGTGTTTCAGGACTGGACATGCCCCTAGAAAAGCTCTTCCATTACAGTTACAACCCTGGCATCTGCCTAACAATGTGGAAACCTGCTCAGCCGTGCCTTGTACACACACAGCATGGCAAATCCAACCTGGCCAATTACTGCCTCTTCGGTCTGCTCTCGGTCATTCAGCCAAATAATGGGAACAAATCAAGGGGCACTTGTAGAGGAATAATCTGCTGAATTGGAACTCAGTTTAGGTTCTGTCAAGTCCATTGAGCTTCTGACCTCATTACAACCCTTGGACACCAGATTTGAACTCCGGAGGTGAGGTGAGAGTGACTACTCTTGACGTCAGTGAAGCATTTGACCAAATGTGACATCAAGGAGTACTGGCAAAATTGGAGTCAGTGGTAATTGGAGCAAACCTTTCAGCTGGATGGAATCGTATATCCAGAGAGGAATGTAGCAGTGATTGTGGAGGTTAATCATGTCAGTCCTAGAACATTATTGTGAGAGTATCTCAAAGGAGTGTACTAGTCCCAAACATCTTTAGCTGCCTCATTGGTGACCTTCCCTGCACCATAATGTTCGAAGCAGGAATGTTTGCTGACAATTGCCCAGTTATCACCAACCTATATGATTCTTTAGATACTGTATTTGAATGGACGACATTCGAGTTGCAGTAATAGTGGCAGATAATGTTTGCACCAGCGAAATGCCAAACAGTGATGATCTCCAACAAGACAGAAAACAACTATTGTCCCTTCACTTTCAGGGCCACTCCATCATTGATGTCCCCACTGTCAACATCCTAAGTATTATAAATTGACCAGCGGTACAACCAGCCATATAAATAAATTGGTCATAAGAGCAGGTCAAAGGCTGGGAGCTCTAAAGTGAATGTCTCTCTCCTGACTCCTCAGTGCTTGTCCATCATACTGACATTGGAAGCAGTCGAGAAAGGTTCATTGGGTGGATCCTCTATATGAAGGGAGTGTCTTTTAGGGAGAGCTCATGTAGCTTGGAGTTAACCTTGTAAACCTTGGAGTTTAGAAGAATGGGAGGTAACTTATGGAAACATGGAAGATTCTCAGGGGGTTTGACAAAGCAGATGAAGCAAAATATTTCCCTTGTGATAGTGTCTAGGACCAGAGGGCATAATTTCAGAACAAGGGATCACCCATTTCAGACTGATGATAAAGAAATTCTTTGAATGTGTGGAAATTTTTACTGAGGAAGGTATTAAAGACTGGATGATTAAGCATATCCGAGGCAGAGATATACAGGTTTTTAAATCAGTAAGGGAGTTGAGGGTTATGAGGAGAGGGTGGGAAAGTGCAGTTGAGGATTATCAGTTGAATAATTCTATGCTTCTATTGAATAGAAGAACAGACTTGATGGGTTCAACGGCCTATTTCAACATCTTATGTGTTTTGGTATTACCTACAAAACACAAGTCAGGAATGTGATGGAGTAATCTCCATGCATCTGGATAGATCTGGTAGGTTTCTAGAAGCCCAACGCTATTCAGGGTTAAGTAGTCATCTAGATTGACAAGCCCACCACTACCTTCAATGTACATTCTTGTCCCCACCTATGAGCAGCACCAACCACAGTCGATAAGCTGAATTGATTGGATAGCTGGTTAGTGATGCAGAGTGATATCAGTCGTGTGGGTCTAACTCTGTACCAGCAGAGGTCATTATGAGGTTGCCTTCTCCACCTCATGCCTTGCAGAAGGCGTGGTGACCCTCTGATTAATCTCACCACCACTCCTACCTCTCTAATGAGAGGTCCTCAGGGACTGTGGCAGCTTTCGCTTTTGCCATCTAAAAAAATGTCAACAGCAGCAACTCTCAAATCTCCAACAGCACGATTTAGACTTGTAAAAGAATAAGGGCAACAGATACATGGTGTTATGGACCAAGCCAAAGCCCCTCAAAATATATTAGGAAGATAAACCTAGAACCTAACTTTTTCTTACTTTTAAAGGCAAGGGTAACGTTTTGTGTTCTGGATGCAATTTGATTGGTCAAGTTAGTAGGCTTGAAGCAAAACACTTTATTCTCACACTATAGTTAAAATGCAAAATGAGAATCTTAAAAAAAAAAAAAAAATTAGTTTAAGTATAACTCTATCAAAATACTTAACAAGATAACATATATATTAACTACCACTGATTAGCTGTTCCAAGAAAGTAACATGCTATAAACACACCTTGGCAGAGGCAAATTCAATAAAATTGACTGTCTCACATGCAACGTTTGTCCAGTCCAGGAAAAAAGAACATGAAGAGAAAACTGCGTGTGTGAGAGAGGGAACTCGAGTGTTTTGCACTAACAGGGAGAGATGTATAGCAGCTTCCAAACCCCAACAGCTACAGCAAGTTAAACTAAAATCCTGGTTCTGTGGGAGTTTGACCCCCATCTCTTCATTCTGCTTCTGTTGTTCCAACATTTAAAAAAAACCCAAGGTCTCACAAGCTGTTTCCTTATTGGCTTACTACAGACGGCTTAGTATCTCTCTCCTTCTATAAAAAAGGACAAAATGCACATCTGAAAGCCATAGTATCATCATGATGGGCACATCACATCATGAACTATAAATCATCTCCAGGCCACAACCAGCTCTGACTTCACATTTAAATCCATTCCTCTACTGTCACTGCATCAAACTCCTGGGCTCCCTTTTGAACAGCATTGTGGGTGTACCTTACACCAGATAAGAACATAAGAACTAGGCCATCTGGCACTTCGGGCCTGCTCTGCCATTCAAGAAGATCATGGCTGATTTCTTTGTGGCCTCAGCTCCACTTACCTGTCCCCTCACCATAACCAGTCTACTCAGTCTCTCCTCATAAACTAACCCCCTCCGGAATCAACCTAGTGAACCTCCTCTGCATTCCTTCCAGTGAACTGCAGTAATTCAGAAAGATGGCTTGTTAGAACCTTCTTGAGGGACAAATAAGGATGAGCAATAGATGTTGACTTCACTATTTATGTCTATATTTGTAATATAGTGTAAGAAAAAGATACAAACCAAAAAGAAATGAGAGGAGGGATAGTGCTGACAGAAGAGACTATTACCGTTCTGGAGAGAGATGATCAGTAGAGTTAAGAGACAACAAAGATACGGTACACAAGTACATTTTTTCCCAGGCCATCAACCAATGGGAAAGATAAATAGGAAAATTACAGTGAAGTGCAAAAACTATAGGTTAAATGGAAATTTCAAGTATCCTTATGTAGACTGGGATCATCATGGTATATATAGCAGACAGGGTAAAAAGCTTCCAAAGTGATCAGGTGAATGTTTCTCACCCAATGAGGAAGGAGGCATCAATTTCTGGAGAATGAGGTGGTTGTATAGCTCGTTGGTTCATATTTTAGGAATGCTAATCAAAGCATCATAAAGTTTCAGATATGTACAGAAAAGGATAAGGTGTAACCTTGAGTTAAAGTAAGTTGAAGGAGGGTTAATTTCAATTGGTATTAAAGATGAACAGGCAAAACTATAATGGAAGTATGGATCCTCTTTAAAGAGGGAATAGTTTAGATCTATCTGTGGCACATTTCCATAAGGGGAAAATGTAAGATTAGCAATGCTAGAACTCCCAAGAAAACAGAGTAAAATGGAGTAGAAAGAGTATATGTGTGACAGTAATGATAACATGATAGATTTTTGCATTCAGCTTGAGAGTGAGTAATTTGGTCACAAATAACTGTGCTACATTTAAATAAGAGTAAATACAAAGGAATGAGGACTGAGTTGTCTAAAGTAGGCTGAGAAAAGGGTTTTGTAGAAAAGGTGTTTGATGAACAATGACACTAAGAAACTAGATCATTACATTGCAAAGATATATCCCTGTGAGGAAGAAGGATTCTGGGAAGGGGATAAGCCAACCGAGGTTAACTAGGGAAGTTAAGGATAACATCAAATTGAAAGAAAAAGCATACACCGTGCAATGTGGTTTACAAAGTAAGCCAAAGCATTTGCAAGATTTTAAAAATCAATAAAAGATGAACAAAAAATAACAAAATCAGAGAAAATAAACTTTGAGACTAAATTTGTAAGTGATATCGAGACAGAAAGAAAGATTCCTTGAAACTTAAGAAAGAGGGAGAGAAGCTGAAGTGAACATAGGCTGCTTAGCGAATGAGGCTGGGGAAATTAAGAGTAGGGAACCAGAAAATAGCAGAATCGTTTAATAAATACTTTGTATCAGATTCATGGTGCAGGACATGAAGAGCATTCCAGCAATACTAAATCAAGGACAAAAGGTAGGGAGGAAATAAATATAATGACTTTCACAAGGAAGAAAGTACAAGAGAAACAATTGGACTAAAGATTGATAGGTCTTCTGGATTTGAGAGATTGCACCTTCGGATACTAAAGGAAATAGTGACAGAAATAGTGGATGTAATCTTCTAAGAATCCTTAGATTTGGGAAAATCCCAGAGAATTGGAAAACTGCCAGTGTAACCACTTTATTCAAAAAGGGATGAAGTTTAAAAAAGTGTAATATAAGCCATTTAGCTCAACATTAGGAAAATGGCAGAGTATTTAGAAATACATAATCTAATCAAGCGGAGTTACCATTGCTTCATGAAGGCGGAGTTACGTGTGATAAATGAAAATTCTTTGAGGAGATAATGCATTTAATAAATTCAGTCAGTTCGATAACACAGTAGTTCTGTTCTTGTGCAATCCTGTATATAAGAAAATCGTGTAATAGCAGCACCATTTAAACTAATGGGGCTGGAATTATATTGTAACCTATACACGCTTTAAAACATTGTGCTTTAGAAATAGTATCCCCAATTTGTCAATCGCGTTATAGTGAATTCACATTAATCAAACGTGCCTGATAGCAGAATGACCTAAAAATGGAAACCAGTAATATATTTGGTTTTCCTAAAGGCCTTTAATAAATACAAGAATACATGAAGCTACTAAATAAGATAAAAGTCCGTGGTGTTGCGAGTTGAATGCTAGCATGGATTGAGGGTTGATTAACTAATAGAGATGAAAGAGTTGGGATAAAGAGAACATTTTCAGGATGGCAACCTGGAGCTAGTGAAGTACCACAGGGATCAATCCTGGGATCACCATTTATGATGCATATTAATAGCTGGAGAAGGGAAGTGAATGGACTATCTTCACATTTGGTAATGACACAAAAGTAGGTGCGAAGGCAATTAGTGAAGTTAACACAGTATTAGAGACAGATTAAGTGAATGGGCAAAAACTTGCACATGCAATGTAATGTGGGAAAACATGAGGTAATGTATTTCAGCAGGAAGAATAGTGATAAATATTATTTAAATAGAAAAAGACTCCACATCACTGAGGCAGAGAGGGATTTGGCGATTCTCAAACAGAGATAATGATGAAACCAAATGGAATGTTTACCTTTATTCAACAGTGAACAGACTATAAAAATAAGGAAGCCTTGCTTTGACCACACCTAGAAAACTGGGACCAGTTTCCTTTCCTCTTTGCTTCAGTGATCTGCAGACTTTCTCCATTTAAATAATATTCACCTGTTTTCTGTTTTAAGTGCATAACCTCATGTTTTTGATCTCCTAATCTAAGGAAAGATATTCTGACATTGGAGGCAGTTCAGAGATGTTTCACTGAGTTTATCTGGGGTATGGAGGAATCTTCTTGGCAGTGATTAAGTGGTTTGCCTGTAATCGTTGGAATCATTACAGTGAGAGGCAACTTCATTAGGTTCTTCAGCGTTTTAATGGAATAGATGTGGAGAGGTGGTTTCCCTACATGGGAGAGTCTATTCCTTCTCTGAGGGTAGTGATTTTGTGGAATTCTTTACTGTAGAGAACTGTTGAGAATGAGTTTTGACGAATAGTCAAAGATGATACACATGTTTTTAATCAATACGGGGACAATAAGAGGAGAAAAGGCAAAGTGGAGTTGAGGGTTATCAAATCCGCCATGATCACTTTGAAGGGCAGGGCAGATTCAATAAGCCACATGGCTCCTATGTCTTTTGTTCTGATGGTCTTATTTTCTTTTTTAATGCACAAGAAAGGAGTTGAAATAGTAGACTGACAAATATCCTGTTCCATCCTAAGCAGGGGTTACTGTGCCCTTGCTTCTTTGAATATTATCCCCGCAACTGATTAAACTTTCAAATGAATAAAACTGCTTGAAGCCGAAACACTTGCCTTGTATAAAGAGAATATTTGATGATTTTGAAATGTAACTTGATTTTGCTTTGCAGAAGTATTCAAGAATCCATTAAGATGAGAAAATGGTAACAAAAATTCAAAAATGACTTGGAAGGAGGTAAATGGTACATGGCGGTAGTTTTCAGACAGACCAACCTCACTGAAATCAAGAGGCAAAGATTTAACAGTCAAGACATTTGATATGAAAATCTCAAATTATTTTCTTTTTCAAACATGGTCACCAATTTTTAGAAGCACTTTGTATCTAGGTAACTATACAGGTTTAACAAAAAATGTTCATTTTTCTCTGAACACAGCTCAATCAGTCCTCAGGCAGTGTTGATGCTGAGACACTTTATGGTAGATGTCTCTGCAGACTAAAGGAGAGCTCTTGGTGGATACAGGGCAAGAGCCAGCTGAACAGTGCGTTGGGCAGAGCTGGGGGCAGCATTAGTGGAATATGAATGCTCATTTGATGAGTCTTGTCTGTGTAACACATTAAGCTGTCTCTCACCTGCAACTCCTGCATCTTGATCTCAAAAGATCTCTGTGGGGGTCCCAGTGTTTTAAGAATGCTGCACTTGTGAATCAATCCTCTTGCCAACCTACTGTCAAGTTTCACTGTCGGAAACCTTATATTCTCCATTATTTTCCAAGGGTAAAAATATACCTGTCCTGTTATTACATTGACTAATTTCTGAGACATTTGCCTCCACATATTCTAGCAGCAGATAACCCCAGGAAGCATGATGAGGATTGACATTACACCAGGCCGTTTATTAGAAAAATTAGTGAGTTTTGCAAGTCCTGTTGTAAGTGGGGCGAAATTTTCCTTGCCTATCACATCTCACAATAAATACACAAGAGTTGGCAGTAATGAGTTTGTCTCATAAAAACCTCGAAAAAACTTCAATGACATTTATCCAAACTTATGTAAGTTTATCCTAATATCCAGGAAAAATATAACCTGTACATGTTTACGAATGAACTCACGTTTAAAAATTGATTAGCATGATAATATTTGACTCTCAGAAATAACATTGTAGTGTATATGGTCAAGGCTCAATTCCAATAAAAGCTGTCTGTTTAGTTATTCGGGAATGGCATCAGCCCATGACCAAATGTCACAATTATATCTTTGTGGTAAAAGTTCACAATTTTTAAGTTAATAAATAATATTTATTCCACAAAGCACTCATACTAGTGTCTGGCATTGTGATTGATTTGGATGCTCATATTAGAATGCTCACATTAGAATCTTAACCAATCTGCAAATTTTGATGGATCATTGTTTTAAAAGGAAATCACTGGGTTTCATCAAATTTTTGACACAAAGTTCCCTTCCAGTATCTAGTATAATTGATACGGTTGTGGTTGCAAAATAGAATTTTGTGTGTGGCACTTGCTGTGAAAAGCCATTTACAGCTTCAGCAAGATAGTTAATACATTTCTGTCAAGAGACAATGTTGTACTGCTGGGTAATATGCATTTGGGAACTAAATATCAACAGTGATCTGTTTTAGTCAACTAAACTCATTTTTATTCATGATCAAACAAAAGAAATTTGTTCAGTTTCCTTCTGTTTGAATTGACAGAGAAAACTAACAGATGAAATTTATTGGGTTTATCAAATTTCGGTCATTTTGATATTATAACCTGGTGGCAAATGCTTCTAAAGGATCATGACAGAGCAAATGATCTCCTTTTCCCAGTAAGCAGAAACTTGTTTCTGTTTAGCACTGAAAAGACAAAGTAGGACAATTTTTCATTTAATTTATCAGCACCTCAGAGTTTTCTTTCACACACATTTAATAATGTTCCTCAAATTAAGTAATGATTTAGATTAGATTAGATTACTTACAGTGTGGAAACAGGCCCTTCGGCCCAACAAGTCCACACCGCCCCGCCGAAGCGCAACCCACCCATACCCCTACATCTACCCCTTACCTAACACTACGGGCAATTTAGCATAGCCAATTCACCTGACCTGCACATCTTTGGACTGTGGGAGGAAACCGGAGCACCCGGAGGAAACCCACGCAGATACGGGGAGAACGTGCAAACTCCACACAGTCAGTCGCCTGAGGCGGGAAAAGGGGATATCTTAAATATAAATTCTGATGCAGTGATGGGCTATTATGACCACTATCTCTCTGAGCTGGATTGTTTTGTCGAATTCAGAAGATTGTTGAGATAGAGTTCAGTAGGGTATTGTGCAGAACAGTAGGGTATTGTGCATTACTAGACATATGCAGCAGTTAAAATTGGTCTTTGTTTTCAACATTCTGAACCAGATATAATAAAATTCTTACATTCGATATAAGATTTAACAAGGAGGATAAGTTGCCTTTTCTGTAATTCAGACTTAAAAGCTGAGAATACTGGAACCACTCAGCAAGTCAGATAATAACTGCGGAGAGAGAAGAACTAGGCTAATATTTCGGGTTGTTGACCTTTCATCAATTTTTATCGACTATTTAATTTTGATTTTTCAGCTGGTTGCAACATCATTGTCAAGTTTGGCTTTCGTATAAGTTATGGTCAGTTCGCTAAAGTTTTAAAAGTTAATACATTGAGAACCAAACACTAACCTGTTTTGTCAAATTGACACACTTGAAATGTAATTTTAGAAGTCTCTCTTAAAGTTACACATCTGTGATAATGGGTTACTCTGCATTATTTACAGTACTCCTAGACATGGGTGAAGTGGAATAGCAATAATAAGTGGAGAGGCTTTGCTACCCCCTACAGGACTGATTATGACTAACTTGTTAATAGGATTTGCACTTCAAAGATTAATGAGAAATTTATTTATGAAGTCCTTTTTCCTTTGCATTTTGGATTTAATCATACAACTTTTGTAATTTAGTGAAATTATCTGATTGATAGAATAAACTTGCACAACACTTGCCACTGAACAATGAACATTTGTTTACAAAGCATAATGACCACACACATTGCTAGAACATGATTTGGAGATGGGGTGGACAAAGTTAAAAATCACACAACACCAGATTATAGTCCAACAGGTTTAATTGGAAGCACACTAGCTTTCGGAGCGACTCTCCTTCATCAGGTGATTGTCACCTGATGAAGGAGCGTCACTCCGAAAGCTTGTGTGCTTCCAATTAAACCTGTTGGACTATAACCTGGTGTTGTGTGATTTTTTTTAAATTCCTAGAACAAGTAGCAGTGTCATCAAAGAACATGCAAGTTCTTCCATTCATGGCTACACATCTCTACAATGTATCCATAACCATGTCAACTATGTTGGGAATTTTGAAATAAAATGCACCTGAATTGCTGGTCACTTTTTTTTTAGAGTTTTCAATTTTCATATTTCCCTTTTTTTTAACCAGCTCCATTAAATTTGTATTTTAAATGGTACTTGTTTAACAAGGGTAAAATTAAAACAAAAGTAACTGTAAAACAAATGGAAGTTTTTTTTCCTTTTTTCAGTTATTGGGCAGACAAGTTATTAATAAGTACAGAGCAGGACCACCTACCTGCCCTAATCCTATTTACTTCTAAAAACAAAAATAGACTTGCGTAGAGGATTGATGGTTCATCTCTTATGGAGTAGTTTTAGAATTATTGACAAAATTTGTCTCTTTAGATGAGCAAAGAAACAAATTAATTTCAGAAACCAATATTGTTCTTATAAATTTAGCATACAGACTTTCAGTATGCCACTAAGTCTCTTGTTTCCCAGTTGATTTGCGGAGAGGAATTTATGCGCGTTACACTTTGTAAAGTTTTTGCATGTGTATTTGAGATTCTACATTTGAAAGTTCAATGCAGAATGGATTAGGCTTGAACTATGGAGCAAAACAGTATCTGCATTAAAATCAATCACTTTTTTTTTTACAAAGAATGGGTTCAAGCATCTTTCTGCAAAGTTAGTAACATCATTTGCAAGGTGAGAGAGGTTACGTTTCAGCAATATTTTACCATTCACTCTTCACCCTTTGAAAGTGTAGACGTAATTGTTGTAATTGAATCTGTTCCTGTTTTAGTGGCCAAGAAAAATTTATTTATTGATTAAACGTGATTTTCAATTTGAGACTTTTTATGCGCAGTGAAACATAGAACATAGAACATAGAACAATACAGCACAGAACAGGCCCTTCGGCCCACGATGTTGTGCCGAACTTCTATCCTAGATTAAGCACCCATCCATGTACCTATCCAAATGCCGCTTAAAGGTCGCCAATGAATCTGACTCTACCACTCCCTCGGGCAGCGCATTCCATGCCCCCACCACTCTCTGGGTAAAGAACCCACCCCTGACATCTCCCCTATACCTTCCACCCTTCACCTTAAATTTATGTCCCCTTGTAACACTCTGTTGTACCCGGGGAAAAAGTTTCTGACTGTCTACTCTATCTATTCCTCTGATCATCTTATAAACCTCTATCAAGTCACCCCTCATCCTTCGCCGTTCCAACGAGAAAAGGCCGAGAACTCTCAACCTATCCTCGTACGACCTACTCTCCATTCCAGGCAACATCCTGGTAAATCTTCTCTGCACCCTCTCCAAAGCTTCCACATCTTTCCTAAAGTGAGGCGACCAGAACTGCACACAGTACTCCAAATGTGGCCTAACCAAAGTCCTGTACAGCTGCAACATCACCTCACGACTCTTGAATTCAATCCCTCTGCTAATGAACGATAATACTCCATAGGCCTTCTTACAAACTCTATCCACCTGAGTGGCAACCTTCAAAGATCTATGTACATAGACCCCAAGATCCCTCTGTTCCTCCACCTGACCAAGAACCCTACCATTAACCCTGTATTCCGCATTCTGATTTGTTCTTCCAAAATGGACAACCTCACACTTGGCAGGGTTGAACTCCATCTGCCACTCCTCAGCCCAGCTCTGCATCCTATCTAAGTCCCTCTGCAGCCGACAACAGCCCTCCTCACTGTCCACAACTCCACCTATCTTTGTATCATCTGCAAATTTACTGACCCACCCTTCGACTCCCTCCTCTAAGTCATTAATAAAAATTACAAACAGCAGAGGACCCAGAACTGATCCCTGCGGAACTCCACTTGTAACTGGACTCCATGCTGAATATTTACCATCTACCACCACTCTCTGACTTCTACCGGTTAGCCAGTTTTCTATCCAATTGGCCAAATTTCCCTCTATCCCATGCCTCCTGACTTTCCGCATAACCCTACCATGGGGAACCTTATCAAATGCCTTACTAAAATCCATGTACACTACATCCACTGCTCTACCCTCATCCACATGCTTGGTCACCTCCTCGAAGAATTCAATAAGACTTGTAAGGCAAGACCTACCCTTCACAAATCCGTGCTGGCTGTCCCTAATCAAGCAGTGTCTTTCCAGATACTCGTAAATCCTATCCCTCAGTACCCTTTCCATTACTTTGCCTGCCACAGAAGTAAGACTAACTGGCCTGTAATTCCCGGGGTTATCCCTATTCCCTTTTTTGAACAGGGGCACAACATTCGCTACTCTCCAGTCCCCTGGTACCACCCCAGTTGCCAGTGAAGACGAGAAGATCATTGCCAACGGTACTGCAATTTCCTCTCTTGCTTCCCACATAATCCTAGGATATATCCCGTCAGGCCCGGGGGACTTGTCTATCCTCAAGTTGTTCAAAATGTCCAACACATCTTCCTTCCTAACAGGTATCTCTTCTAGCTTATCAGTCCGTTTCACACTCTCCTCTTCAACAATACGGTCCCTCTCGTTCGTAAATACTGAAGAGAAGTACTTGTTCAAGACCTCTCCTATCTCTTCCGACTCAATACACAGTCTCCCACCACTGTCCTTGATCGGACCTACCCTCGTTCTCGTCATTCTCAGGTTTCTCACATATGCATAGAATGCCTTGGGGTTATCCTTGATCCTATCCGCCAGGGATTTTTCATGCCCTCTCTTAGCTCTCCTAATCCCTTTCTTCAGGTCCCTTCTGGCTATCCTGTATCCCTCCACTGCTCTGTCTGAACCTTGTTTCCTCAACCTTATGTAAGCCTCCTTCTTCCTCTTTACTAGACATTCAACCTCCCTCGTCAACCAAGGCTCCCTCACACGACCATTTCTTCCCTGCCTGATCGGTACATACATATCAAGGACACGTCGTATCTGCTCCTTGAAAAAGTCCCACATTTCCACCACATCCTTCCCTAACAGCCTATGCTCCCAACGTATGCTCCTCAAATCCTGTCTTACAGCATCGTAATTTCCCTTCCCCCAATTGTAAAATCTACCTTGTTGTGCGCACCTATCTCTCTCCATAACCAAGGTGAAAGTCACAGAATTGTGGTCGCCATCACCAAAATGTTCACCCACCAACAAGCCCACCACTTGTCCCGGTTCGTTACCGAGTACCAAATCCAATATGGCCTCCCCTCTGGTTGGACAATCTACATACTGCGTTAGAAAAGCTTCCTGGACACACTGCACAAACACCGCCCCATCCAATCTACTTGATCTAAAGAGCTTCCAATCAATATTTGGGAAGTTGAAGTCGCCCATGACTACGACCCTGTGGCTTCTGCACCTTTCCAAAATCTGTTTCCCAATCTGTTTCTCCACATCTCTGCTGCTATTGACATGTTGACTTCCTAACTCTTCTCTACCTTTTGGGCTGAAGTTTGATGGCACCACAGAGGTGAGACTCAGCAAAGGATGCACTAGCTTGTCGACTAGTCTCATTCATGATTCCCAGTGATCTTGCATATTGGGCAAGAGATGTCATTGCAAAGAAGATCTTTCCAACAGAGACTGAGCTTGGAATTGAAAAGGAGATGAACTCCTAGTGGCATGCTGGGGAAACGATGGCACCTTTTCACTAACATCCCAGCACTATCTTACTGGGAAGCGATAGGATATTTCTTTACCATTTTAAAATTTAACAGAGAACAATTCCATTCTGGTATGCCCTTGAGGACTGCATCCTTGCCTTAGCACAGTCCATCTGCCCTGGTGGGGCAACAAGCCAGTTGTCACAGTAGACCCTCTGATTGGACTCCTTACTTCACTGGCCCACCCATCATCCTTAATTTACAGAGTCAGGAGAAAGTGAGGACTGCAACTGCTGGAGATTCAGAGTCAAAAAGTCAAAAGAAAAGCATAGCAGGTCAGGCAGCATCCAAGAAGCAGGAGAATCAACATTTCAGGCATAAGCCCTTCATCAGGAATGCTAGGGAAACAATGGCACCTTTTCACTAATATCCCAGCACAGACCTACTGGGAAGTGATAGGATTTTTTTAACCATTTTAAAATCCAACAAATAACAACTAAATCGCATGATAGTCACTTTGACATCCCAACAATCTCTGCAAAAATCAGCCCTTTGTTTTGCTGTGTACTATGCCTAAGTGTCTGAGTCATAGACTTAGATGCCATTCATTAAGTATCAACAAAGGTGATAAAGAGTGTAAAGAAAAATGCACATTTGAATCAAATGCTGTTATTTCATAATGGTTCAGGTAGATCATCAATGTTATAAAATTGGTTTGAATGTGCTTAGGATTCTTTTTAATAAATGCTTCTAAAATCTGTGCTTGGTTTTGCTCAATACATCCTGGTACGAGATCAAGGTCACAGTGCAAATTAGGAAGGCTTGCCCAAATTTCTACGGTAGAGTTAGTGTATTTAATTACTCGGTACTCACTGTATTAGAGAAGCAAATTATACTAACCAAAAGGAGAAATCATTGAAAGTGCACTTACTTGCTGAACATCTCACAGGTAGAAAATTTAGCTACTTGGGTAGTCCATTTTATTTTGTGATAAGTGCTTAGTTTCCTTATTTCTGGTTGTGTAATAATTGACCAGTATTGAACAAAATGTATGGGATGTTCATGGCAGTATAGATTACTACAAAAATAATTTGTGTACCATATTACTGCATAGGTTGTCCTGCAAATTCATCCTAAATATCTTACCCTTCTGAGATCCAGCATCCAAACCAATCTTATGTGATTTTTTTATGAGTGGTGATGTACCATTTTAATATGTTAATTTTTTCATGCTTATTAAGAATACATTTAATCTATCATTTACCTCTCCAGACTTCAATTAAAGTTTCTTTGCACGACTATCTTCCACTGCTTACAGTTTGAAATGATAATGCAGTGGCAGGGTTGCTTTAAATTTTATTTTTTTAAAAACTGATTAAAGTGTAATTTAGAATTTGCATATAGATTTTGCTGTGGAAATATTTTTTGACCAATGCCTGAATCTGTAATATCACCAGCTTATGAAAACTTAATGTTGCTAAACAATAGTACTTGAAATTGTTATTTATCTTTTTGGCTACCTTTCAAAAAAAATCTGATAAATGAGTATTACAACTATTTTCATTGATTTTTGAGACTTGAATAAGAATGATATCTCAGTATGTAAAACTGCACTGATAAAATGCATAACTCTGAAAACTTCTCAAATTTAAATCGACCGAATTGAGTTACTTTCAAAATAGGTTGTGCGAAAAATTTTAATTCCATTTATGTTAATTGTATTAATATGTCTATTTTTAAATTCATCATCCTTGTTCTTTAATGTTAAAATTAATACGAACTTTCAGTAAGTTGAAAGTATAGTTTGCATCGCTGAAAATTTAGCATGGCAAAATCTAATAATCTCATAATGTGGGATGCAATATTTTATGAATTGTTACCTGCGTATTTTAAGTGTACTTTAGGAACATGACATTCAAGATTATTTTCCTGTCAGAAATGATTACATACTTTCATACAAAGACTTCTTCTGACTAATTTAGCAGCCACAACTGAAGAACCTGAGGTGGTCCCTGATCCTGTCAAGCAAACTGATCGGGTAGTGAAAATCGCTGGAATCAGTGCTGGAGTTCTGGCTTTCATCCTCCTCCTCCTGGTTGTGGTAATGATCGTCAAGAAAAGGTACTGTACTGTTTGTGTTTCTAGAATGAATGCAGCTACTAATTGACTTATTGCACAGAATCCATAATGCATTTCTAAAGCAGTTTTAGGTAGTTTGATGATAATTGCACTTTGTAACAGTGTTTGTCTCTTTTAACAAAATAACTAATTGCTTTATATAGTAATACCATGATATTTCATATAACCAAGAAAAAACTAACAAGAGTGCCTACTGCTTACACATTTTATTTAAGGAAAGAGTGGCCAATGCTCATTTCAAAACTGCAAGAGGAAGTAGACTTGATCAGTTCTTGACATCTAAATTACGAGTGACATGAACTTGGTAAATTTTTTGATCCCAAGTTCTGTAATGAGTTTCACCTTGAACGTTTGTGCCTGTTTTCTAACCAGCCATGGCTTATCTAAAATGTAAAAAGCCCAATGATTACTCAAGTTTTCACGCACCGTAATTTTTTTGACATTATTACTGCTGATGAGAAACTCTGCCTAGAATTGTGAAATTTTCTAACCTGAGACACCAGCTGGATCTATAATAATCCCTCTGGTTGGTAAAACCGCCCAGCAGAAGGCCACAGTTAGAAGTTAGTACTGCAGCTTGTTGAAATTGAAACTTTCCTGTGAAGTCTGAAAGGAAACATCGATGGACCTTCCTTAATTTATGATTGAGGTACCCAGCATTTTTGCCTTTGTAAGCTGCAGAATTGTAATGTGGAAAAGACTGATTTTTCTGAAAACTAAATGACTCAATGAAATATTTTGAGATTAAGCAGAGAAGGAGAAATAATAGAGCTGCTGGTTTGACTTGGCAAATGGGGATGTGACTGAATGACATGAATGTAGGAGGAAGGTTTATCAAGTGGACTACAAAGGAAGCATGGTGGATATATTATGGAGTAGAAAAGGAGAAGAGTCAGAGGAAGGTGAAGGCCACTTAAAGACAGGGTGAACTCTGAGGTGTGCCAAATAGGCAAAGACAAGTTGACAAAGTGTGGAATAGTGGCAGATGAATTTCAAAGTAGAGAACTATGCAGTGATTCATAATGGTAAATCAAACGTAGAGTAACACTACAAACTACATTCTAAAGCAGAGGAATTTGTATATATGCATAAGTCATTTGAGGGTGTTGGTGCAAATGAGATACAGCAGTATATAAAGCATAAATAAAGTAATAAAGCTTTACTTAATAGCTTTTCATTAATAGAGTATAAGAGCAATGGGGTTATGCTGAAGTTGTAAACAACACAGGTTCAGTGTCAACTTCAAGTATCACCTCTAGGTCTGGGCACCTCACTTTACAATGAGTGTCAAGGCATCGTTGGAGAAGGTGCAGTGAAGATGCATGAGGATGAATCAGAGATGAGAAACGTAAATTACATAGATTGAAGAATCTGAGATTGTTTTCTTTGGAGAAGAAAAGCTTGAGAAGAGATTTGACAGAGGTACTCAAAATAATTTGAGGAATTATTTATGGGGTCTGGAGCGATCAGGCCAAGGAAAGTTATTCTCACGAATGAAAAGATCAAGTATACAAGGGAAAAGTTTTAAGGTAATTGGAAAAAGAAGCAATTAAGACAAAGGGCAAATGTTTTCTTGCAGCAGAATGTAAGAATCTGGAATAGAACATAGAGTATTGCAGCACAGTACAGGCCCTTTGGCCCTTGAAGTTGCACCGCCCTGTAAAACCAATCTGTAGTCCGTCTCACCATTCCATTCTCACCCATATGCCTATCCAGTGACAGTTCAAATACCTTAAAGTTGGCAAGTCTACTACTGTTGCAGGCAGTGCGTTCCACGCCCCTACTACTTTCTGAGTAAAGAAACTACCTCTGACATCTGTGCTACATCTATCACCCCTCAATTTGAAGCTATGTACCCTCGTGCTATCCATCATTATCTGAGGAAAAAGGCTCTCACTGTCCACCCAGTCTAACTCTCTGATTATTTTATATGTGTCAATTAAGTCACTTTTCAACCTTTTTCTCTCCAATGAAAACAGCCTCAAGTCCCTCAAACTTTCCTCAGAAGACTTTCCCTCCATACCAGGCAACATCCTAGTAAATCTCCTCAGAACCCTTTCCAAACCTTCCACATCCTTCCTATAATACAGTGACTGGAACTGCATGCAATATTCCAAGTGCACACCAGAGTTATGTACAGCTGCAGCATGACCTCATGGTTCCGAAACTCAATCCCCCTACTAATAAAAGCTAACATGCCATATGCTGCCTTAACAGCCCTATCAACCTGGGTGGCAACTTTGAGGGATCTGTGTACATGGACACCAAGATCTCTCTGCTCATCTACACTACCAAAAATCTTACCATTAGCCCAGTGCTCTGTATTCCTGTTACTCTTTCCAAAGTGAATCACATCACACTTTTCTGCATCAAACTCCATTTGCGACCTCTCAGCCCGGCTCTGCAGCTTATCTATGTCCCTCTGTAACCTACAACATCCTTCGGCACTGTCCACAACTCCACCGAACTTAGTGTCATGCACAAATTTGCTAATCCATCCTTCTACACCTTCATCCAGGTCATTTATAAAAATGACAAACAGCAGTGGACCCAAAACAGGTCCTTGTGGTACACCACTAGTAACTGAACTCCAGGATGAACATTTCCCATCAACCACCAATTTCTGATCCAAACCGCTAAATCAACCTCAATCCCATACCAGTATATTTTGTGTGGCCTACCATGAGGAACCTTATCAGACACGTTACTGAAATCCATATACAGAGGAACTTCGATTATCTGAATGAGATAGGTAGGCACTGTCTCGTTCAGATAATTGTTATTTGATTAATTGATTCAATGCCTTTCCTCTGGAGCTCAGAGTTTTCTGTTTAGTCCGCTCCCCGTTCAGGAGACTAAGCAGCAGCACACCATGCATGAGCCCCTGCCCCCACCCCCCTCCCGATCCCAAACCAGTCCAACCCTGTGTAACACTGCCACCCCTGCCCATCCCCCAATCCCATGCAACACCGTCTCACCGTCAGCGCCCCCATCCGCCCCCGCCCATCCGTGCTCCCCTCTCCAGGGCGGCCAGACTGGACACCAACATCAAGACAGCTGCTGCCTTTTGTGGGGGGAGGTGAGTTTACAAATAGCGAGCGCCCACACACACAGCCACACGCGTGCGCACACACAACTTTTTACTGCAACATTTTGACAAGTTCCACCTTTGTTCTGTGCAGGGCAATGTTAGAGAGATTATCTGGGTAAAGGGGTTTAGGGTACACCCCTGTGTGGAACTCCAGGCAAAGTGTGTGGGGAGAGAGAGAGGGGGCAGGAGGTCAGTCATTTGGAAACGGTGCCTGGGCTCCCATCAGTCCAGAACTGTTGTCGGCAGCATTTCAGTAAGCCAAGTTCACTTTTAATCATTGTAAACAAAGACGCAATCAGTGTTGGAAACACGTCTTTGATATAATGTTTCTATCGGGACCTCAAGATCTCCCTTGGATAATCTGATATTCGGATAATTGATATTCGGATAATCGAGGTTCCTCTGTATACCACATCAATTGCTTTACCCTCATCCACCTGATTGGTCACCTTCTCAAAGAACTCAATCATGTTTGTGAGGCATGTCCTACCCCTTTAGGGTTTTCCTTGACCTTATCCGCAAACAACTTCTCATGTCCCCTCCTTGCTCGTCTTAGCTCTCTCTTTAGGTCTTCCCTGGCTAACTTGTATCTCTCAATCACCCTTGTCAAAACCCTGTTGACTATCCCTAATCAACTTACTCCTATCGAGATGATTATAAATCCTATCTGTTATAACGTTTTCCAACACTTTACCCACAACCGAAGTAAGGCTCACTGGTCTATAGTTACCAGGGTTGTCTCTACTCCCCTTCTTGTACAAGGGGACGACATTTGCTATCCTCCAGTATTCTGGTACTCTTCCTATAGACAATGACTAGATAAAGATCAAAGCCAAAGGCTCAGCAATCTCCTCCCTGGCTTTCCAGAGAATCCGAAGAAAAATTCCATCCGGTCCAGAGTATTTATATATTTTCACACTTTCCAGAATTTCTAACATCTCCTCCTTGTGAACCTCAATCCCATCTAGTCTAGTAGCCTGTTTTTTCAGTATTCTCTTTGACAACATTGTCTTTGTCCAGTGTGAATACTGATGAAAAATATTCATCTAACACTTTCCCTATCTCCTCTGATTCCACACGCAACTTCCCACTACTGTCCTTGAATGGCCCTAATCTTACTCTCGTCATTCTTTTACCCCTTATATACCTATCGAAAGCTTTAGCATTTTCCTTGACCTTATCCACAAACAACTTCTCATGTCCCCTCCTTGCTCGTCTTAGCTCTCTCCTTAGGTCTTCTCTGGCTAACTTGTATCTCTCAATCGCCCTAAATGAGCCTTCACATCTCATCCTAACATCCGTCTTCTTCAAGTGATTCAACTTCTTTAGTAAACCACAGTTCCTGCGCTTGAAAACTTCCTCCCTGTCTGACAGGCACATACTTATTACATACACACAGTAGCAGTTCCTTGAATAAACTCCACATTTCTATTGTGCCGATTTCCTGCAGTTTCCTTCCCCATCTTATGCATCCTAAATCTTGTCTAATCGCATCGTAATTGCCTTTCCCCTAGCTGTAGCTCTTGCCCTCCATGTGTATACCTATCACTAAAGTAAACATAACTGAATTATTGTCACTCTCACCAAAGTGCTCACTTACCTCCAAACCTAACACTTGGCCAGGGTCATCACCTAGTACCAAATCTAATGTGACCTCTCCCCTTGTTGGCTTGTCTACATACTGTGTCAGAAAACACTCCTGCACACAATGGACAAAAATGGACCCATCTAAAGTACTTGAACTATTGTATTTCCAGGCAATATTTGGAAAGTTAAAGTCCCGCATTACAAATACCTGTCACTCTTGCTCCTATCCAGAATTATCTTTGCTATCCTTTCCTCTACATCTCTAGAACTATTCGAAGGCCAATAAAAAAAACTCCAAACAGGGTGACCTCTCCTTTCCGGTTTCTAATCTCAGCCCATACAACCTCAGTTGACGAGTCCTCAAATGTCCTTTCGGCAGCCATAATGTGTCCTTGACTAACAATGCCACACCTCCTCCTCTTTTACCATCTTCTCTGTTCTTACTGAAACATCTAAATCCTGGAACTTGCAACAACCATTCCTGTCCCTGCTTTGCTCATGACTCTGAAATGGCCACAATATTGAAGTCCTGAGGTAACGACCCCATGCTGCAAGTTCACCTAATGTATGCCGGATGCTCCTGGCGTTGAAATATACACATTTCACACCAACTTCTTGCTTGCTGGTGCCCTCTTGCAACCCTGAAACCTTATTTCGGAGCTCCCTACTCTCAACCTCCTCTATACTTGAGCTACAATTTAAATTCCCATCTTCCTGCTGAACTAGTTTTAAACCCATCCAAAGAGCATTAGCAAATTCCCCCCCAAAGATATTTGTGCCCCTCTGGCTCAGGTGAAGACTATCTTGTTTGTAGAGATCCCAGAAACCCAGAAAGACCCCCAATCATCGAAGAATCCAAAATTTCTCCCTCCTGCATCATCCCTGTAGCCACATGTTCAGCTCCTCTCCCTCTCTCTCTCTCGCTCTATTACTCACCTTGCTGGCACCTGGCATGGGTAACAAACCAGAGATAACAACCGTTTGTCCTAGCTCTTAGCTTCCACCCTAGTTCCCTGAATTTCTGCTTTAAGTTCCCATCTCTCTTCCTACCTATGTTATTGGTGCCTATGTGGAGCATGACTTGGGCATAAGACATAGGAGTGGAAGTAAGGCCATTCGGCCCATCGAGTCCACTCCGCCATTCAATCATGGCTGATGCGCATTTCAGCTCCACTTACCAGCGTTCTCCCCGTAGCCCTTAATTCCTCTAGACAACAAGAATCTATCAATCTCGGCCTTGAAGACATTTAGCATCCCGGCTTCCACTGCACTCCGTGGCAATGAATTCCACAGGCCCACCACTCTCTGGCTGAAGAAATGTCTCCGCATTTCTGTTCTGAAATGTCTCCGCATTTCTGTTCTGAAATGACCCCCTCTAATTCTAAGGCTCTGTCCACGGGTCCTAGTCTCCTCGTCTAACGGAAACAATTTCCTAGCATCCACCTTTTCCAAGCCATGTATTATTTTGTACGTCTCTATTAAGTCTCCCCTTAATCTTCTAAACTCCAACGAATACAATCCCAGTATCCTCAGCCGTTCCTCATATGCTCGACCTGTCATTCCAGGGATCATCCGTGTGAATCTCCGCTGGACACGTTCCAGTGCCAGTATGTCCTTCCTGAGGTGTGGGGACCAAAACTGGACACAGTACTCCAAATGGGGCCTAACCAGAGCTTTATAAAGTCTTAGTAGTACATCTCTGCTTTTATATTCCAACCCTCTTGAGATAAGAGACAACATTGCATTCGCTTTCTTAATCACAGACTCAACCTGCATGTTTACCTTTCGAGAATCCTCGACTAGCACTCCCAGATCCCTTTGTGCTTTGGCTTTATTAATTTTCTCACCATTTATAAAGTAGTCCATGCTTTTATTCTTTTTGCCAAAGTGCAAGACCTCGCACTTGCTCACGTTAAATTCCATCAGCCATTTCCTGGACCACACTCCCAACCTGTCTAGATCCTTCTGTAGCCTCCCCACTTCCTCAGTACTACCTGCCTGTCCACCTAACTTTGTATCATCGGCAAACTTCGCTAGAATGCCCCCGGTTCCCTCATCCAAATCATTAATATATAATGCGAACAGCTGTGGCCCCAGCACCGAACCCTGCGGGACACCGCTCGTCACCGGCTGCCATTCTGAAAAAGAACCTTTTATCCCAACTCTCTGCCTTCTGTTAGACAGCCAATCCTCAATCCATCCCAGCAGCTCACCTCGAACACCATGGGCCCTCACCTTGCTCAGCAGCCTCCCGTGTGGCACCTTATCAAAGGCCTTTTGAAAGTCCAGATAGACCTCATCCACTGGGTTTCCCTGGTCTAACCTACTTGTTACCTCTTCAAAAAATTCCAACAGGTTTGTCAGGCATGAGCTCCCTTTACTAAATCCATGTTGACTTGTTCTAATCAGACTCTGCTCTTCCAAGAATTTAGAAACCTCATCCTTAATGATGGATTCTAGAATTTTACCAACAACAGAGGTTAAGCTGATTGGCCTATAATTTTCCATCTTTTGCCTTGATCCTTTCTTGAACAAGGAGGTTACAACAGCCATCTTCCAATCATCCGGGACCTTTCCTGACTCCAGTGACTCTTGAAAGATCTCAACCAATGCCTCTGCTATTTCCTCAGCCACCTCTCTCCGAACTCTAGGGTGTATCCCATCGGGGCCAGGAGATTTATCAATTTTAAGACTTTTTAACTTTTCTAGCACTATCTCTTTCGTAATGGCAACCATACTCGGCTCAGCCCCGTGACACCCTTTAATTTTTGGGATATTACTCATGTCTTCCACTGTGAAAACTGACGCAAAGTACTTGTTAAGTTCTCCTGCTATTTCCTTATCTCCCATCACTAGGCTTCCTGCATCAGTTTGAAGTGGCCCAATGTCTACTTTTGCCTGTCGTTTGTTTCTTATGTACTGAAAGAAACTTTTACTATTATTTCTAATATTACTGGCTAGCCTACCTTCATATTTGATCCTCTCATTTCTTATTACACTCTTTGTTATCCTCTGTTTGCTTTTGTATCCTTCCCAATCTTCTGATTTCCCACTGTTCTTAGCCACTTTATAGGATCTCTCTTTTTCTTTAATACATTTCCTGACTTCCTTTGTCAGCCAAGGTTGTCTAATCCCTCCCCGGTTAATCTTTCTTTTCTTGGGAATGAACCTCTGTACAGTGTCCTCAATTTTACCCACAAACTCCTGCCATTTTTGCTCTAGTGTCTTCCCGGTTAGCCTCTGCTTCCAGTCTATTTTAGTCAGTTCCTCTCTCATGCCCTCATAATTACCTTTATTCAACTGTAACACCATTACATCCGATTTTGTCTTCTCCCTTTCAAACTCCAGACTGAACTCTACCATATTATGGTTGCTACTTCCTAAGGGTTCCCTTACTTTAAGATCTTTTATAGAGTCTGGTTCATTGCAAAGAATAGCCTGCTCTCTTGTGGGCTCCATGACAAGCTGTTCCAAAAAGCCATCCTGTAAGCATTCCATGAATTCCCTTTCTTTAGATCCACTAGCAACATTATTTACCCAGTTCACCTGCATATTGAAGTCTCCCATGATCAATGTAACCTTGCCTTTCTGACATGCCTTCTCTATTTCCCGGTACATGTTGCATCCCTGGTCCTGACCACTGTTAGGAGGTCTATACACAACTCCAATTATGTTTTTTTTGCCTTTGTGGTTCCTCAATTCCACCCACACAGACTCCACATCATCCGACACTATGTCATTCAATACCATAGATTTAATTTTGTTCTTAACTAACAAGGCAACCCCACCCCCTCTGCCCACCTCTCTGTCTTTTCGATATGTTGAAAAACCATGGAGGTTTAACTGCCAGTCCTGACCCCCCTGTAACCAAGTCTCTGTGATGCCTACCACATCATAATCATTCACTATTATCAGTGCCATTAGTTCATCGGCTTTGTTATGAATGCTACGAGCATTCAGGTAAAGTGCCTTAATGCTAACTTCCTTATCATTAGAGATGTTGGAAGTCATATGTCCTAAGTTATCCTTGCTTTTTTCTGCATTCTCAGTCTGCCTCAATTTTAAATCCGCCTGGAAACATGCTATCCTGCTGCTTATCTTTCCATTTACCTCCATACTCCCTGTTGCTTTCACTTTCCCTTCCCCCCCAACTCAGAAGTTTAAAGTCCTACCGACCACCCTATTTATCCTCTTCGCTAGAACATTGGTACCTGATCGGTTCAGGTGGAGACCGTCCCAACGGTACAGATCCCCCCTGTTCCAAAACTGATGCCAATGCCCCATGAAGTGGAATCCCTCTTTCCCACACCAATCCCTTAGCCACGTGTTTACTTGCCTAATTTTCTTGTCCCTATGCCAATTGGCACGTGGCTCGGGCAGTAATCCGGAGATTATGACCCTTGAGGACCTGTGCTTCAATTTCCTGCCTAATGCTTGCTCCCCCTCCCCCGCAAGGATCCTGAAAACACAATCCGAGACATCACGAACCCTGGCACGTGGGAGGCAGCACACCAACCGTGAGTTCTCTCTCATTCCCACATTCTCTCTGTCCCCCTAACTTTGGAGTCCCCAGTGACTAATGCTCTGCTCCTCTTCCCCCTTCCCTTCTGAGCAACAGGGACAGACTCTGTGCCAGAGACCTATGCTCCATTGCTTATACCTGGTAAGTCATCTCCTCCTCTCTTTCCCCCCCACACCCCCCCCAATAATATCCAAAATGATATATACTTGTTGAGGAGAATGGCCACAGGGAATCCCTGCATCCCTGCACTGCCTGCCTTTTCCCTTTCCACCCCCAACAGTAACCCATCTACCTTCTTTTACCTGAAGTGTGACTACCTCCCTGTAACACCTCTCAATAACCCCCTCCACCTCCTGAATGATCAAAGTTCATCCAGCTCCAGCTCCTGGAGTTGAGTACCTATGAGTGTGATGGAGGTAGGTTCAGTTGAGGCATTCAAAAGGGTATTAGGTAACTGTCTGCAAAGGAATAATATGCAGAGTTGAAGGAAAAGTCCAGAGACCATAAGGAAATAGCTAATTTAAAGAACTGGAGTAGACATGTTGGGCTGAATTTGTTTTTTTCTGTGCTGTAGCAAATCTGTGAGAATGTTAGGTGATGTGGGAAATGGTCAGGATGCAAATGGAAAATGGTTGTGGAGAGCAGTTTGCAGAGTGCGGTGGGGTGACACAACGACGAGAGGGGCTAAAATGGATGTAGAAGCAATCATGAAGAGGTTACATTATTCAAAGAGGATGTTTTAAATATTGTGACACACGTGGAAAGGGATAAGTGTGAACGGTCATTCCTCTCCTTGCCAACAAAATTGAATGTTGAAAAGCATAGTATTTGTCTTTATGATAGTGTTTCCTGACAAACAGTGGGTTGTTTGGTGTCTAACATAAATTGCAAGAAGAGAGGCAAAATGCTGCTGAATTCAAGTGCAAAATAGGCTATGTAATATCGGGCAGTCAGATTCCAGAGAGGAGCAGGACCATGCAATGTTAAAATATCAGAGTTGAAAAATCTACAAACCTGCATTGGAACATCTGAACAATTGTAAACCATAGATGTGAAACGGATCCTGTCAGAGATCCTAGGAGCAGCAATCTGAATGTGTAACTAACAAGAAATGCCACACAGGAACATAGGAGCAGGTGTCAGTCATTTAGCCATTTAGGTCTGTTCTGCTATATATTAAGGTCAGGTCTGATCTGCAAGCTAACTGTATATATCTGTCTCTGCACTTTGTATGCCTTAATATCTTTGGTTGGCAAAAACATATCAATCTCCAATTGAAATCAAATATGTTGCCTAGCATCAGATGCTAAACTGTAACCATACTTTCGGTGTTTATTTATTTTCCTGGTGAAAAGTTGGCTAAGTTTTTAGACTACTCCCCTAGTTCTCATCTTGCCAAAAAGGAGAAATAGCTCCTTCTGTCTGGTTTATCAGTTTACCTTAACATCTTGAAAGTAAATTGATCTTAATCTCCTAATTTGTAAGAGAACTTCCTACACAGACTGAACACAATCTAGCACCTTGCAAATGCTCTGCAAAGAAGTTTAAAGGCCCCACACATTTAAATAAATAGGCTGTGCATAATAAAAATATTAAATAATTTTTGAATGCAACCCTAGTTTGTGTAATCTCTCCCTTTAATTTAATTGCAGAATAGGTATCGTGCTGGTAAATATACACTAAGCTCTCTACAGTGCCATGACTTCTATCATCTTGTACATTAATCCTCTTAATATAAAAGTAAGAATTTCATTAGCATTTGCTGGTATATTTTTTGCATCTGTTATGACCCGGTGAGGAGCCCCTTTTAATCAACTGCAACAAAATTTTTTTTTCAGCAAGTGGTTATCATTTTCCAATTAACTTAGTTAACCAGATCAAAAATTAAGGAGAGCCCATTCCAAGGAATGTTTGTTCAATGAAAGAGTTTTATTACATTTTGAATCCAAGAAATGTACTAAATATGACATCAAATGCCCACATAAACAAAAGATAATAATGTTTACCAATAAAGAGGGTTAGGAAAAAAATGTCCAGTACGGGTAGGGTAATAAAAGCAAATGTAGATCTTAAGAGTCCCTTGAGTTTCAAGAAAAAAGAAATCTTGAGTCCAACTGCTTAGCTGTAGCCCTATTTCACCAGGAGTGGCCACTCTTGCAGATCACCTTGATTTCCCTATGAATGGCTCTCCAAGTTACTTTTTCGCCAACACTGGTTTTTTGAGTTTGAGAGAAGGGCAAAGAGCAAAAAGCCTTTTGTCATCTTAATGTTAATTGTTAATGTTGCTTTTTCTGTCCTTGTTTTAAGCAAGCCACTGAATTTTGGTCAGTTTGCATCTTTCAAGTCTAGATCACTGGTTTTTCAAACTGAACACTCGACAGGTAACCTTTCATCTCCATTATGTGCAAGTTGAGATGTGTAAGATGAGAAACAAATTTCTTCACACATCATTGGATTTCAGTGCCTCCTAATTAAGATGGTTGTTCTGTTGCAGCCAGTTTTGTATATTCCATGTGAGTTGCCTATCCTTGTTAGGTGATGACACCAGCTATTTTGGGTCAATGTTGTCCTTTATTAAAATTGTTTTTAGTCCATGAAATTCTTGGGTATTCAAATCAAATGATTAACGGGTAAGTACAGAGAAGCTATCTCCTGGAGTGTGGCAAGTCCGTGACAAGCAGACAAAGAATTAGAGCAAGGGCAACAGGAATAAAGCCAAAAACACTTCTTCGCATAATGGGTAGTGGAAGTCTGGAACTCCATTTTGAAAAGTTGTTGATAGATCTTTGTTAGACAAGGTTTTTAAGGATTCCTGACATTCTGAAGAGGAGTCCTGAGCAGACTCAAAACATAACTCTATTTCTTCTCCACAGCCCTGCTGAGTTTCTCCAGCATCCTCTGTGTTTGATCATATTTCTAGTCTCAGAATGATTGGCCTTTATCACTTTGAAGCAAGCCCTGGCTATGAGTCCTGTGAAAGAACAGAATGGGACAGTGAAGGGATACAATGAGTCAGTGATTTCAATCAGATCACTTGCACATTTATTTTGTATGAATTGAAGGCTGGAGAGCAGAACATTTTACGTTTCAAGAAGCCAATGTCAGTTTTCATTCGAGAAGATGTAATGAAATTAGAATTAAGATAACACTCCTTCAATAATACACCCAAGTCCCAATTCCAGAAAAGCTGCTCCCACTATAATTAAGTGGCATTTGCCCCATTTCTATTACGACCTGTCATTGGATGCTTGTAAATAATCTGGTATTTAGTAAATGAAGCTAATTTTATGCTCAGGCACTAGGATAACTAGGAACAGATTGGAGCCAACCTAACTTGTGTACCATCAGCAGAAAAGATCAGGACACCTTCATGTTTTCACATTCTCAGGATGTCATCCATATATACACAGAGTCACTAAAAGGATTGTCATGCCACCTTGTTCATAGGGTTTTATAAAATGCCTGCAATCAGGTCACGATATTCACATGGAGATTCAATGGTATTTGGAAACCGTACGTACTGGTGTAATTTATCCTATGACCACCTATGATTTGTCACAGTCTTATAATCTGTAAGCTGAATGGTTGGTTAAATTGATCTCACGTATAAACAAGCAATTTCTATTAATAATGAATAAATATGAACAAAGCAAAGGCAAATGTTTATGCTCTGAAGGCCAAACTTGTATGTGACTAGTTTCTCCTTTTGTGCAAATTCTTGGTCCCCGAAAGTCATGTTTTGTTGAGCATTTTGAAATCAAGGTACAATGTGGATGAATGATGTGTGAATAATCATTGGTCATCTGTAATTGTAGTGTTTGTTATTGATGTAGGTCTTGTGGTGGAGCAGCATATAAAACCTTTCACTGTATTTTTCATGTAAAAGTACATGACAGTAAATTTCTATTCTATTCTGTTGTTATCAATAAGGTGATAGGCTTGTGAACAAAAGAATAAATGAATCTTCATCTGTGACAATATAATTTGCTGACTTTTTTTTATTAGTAATTCGAACTGTCATTATCTCTTACATAATAATACAGAAATGGAGCGTACAGTTTTTGTTTGGTTAGCCTCGTGTCTGTTACTTGCAGAAGGTTATTGTATAAACCAAGTCACAGAGAAATTCAAGTATGTAGGGTTTCTGTTTGCCTGATGTGCAACTTTACACTTTCCTCAAAACGAGTTATATCTTTCTATTTTATCTGACGGAGTTTGAACATCAGGCTTTGCAACAGTAGTGGACTCACATCATTAAGGGCATTTAAATGGTCATTGAATAACATATGCACGATATTGTCATGATTTGGAGATGCAGGTGTTGGACTGGGGTGTACAAAGTTAAAAATTACACTACACCAGGTTGTAGTCCAACAGGTTTAATTGGAAGCACATTAACGTTCAGAGCGACGCTTCTTCACCTGACTACAACCTGGTGTATGATTTTTAGCATGATATTGTAATAGTGTAGGTTAGATGGGCTGTAGATTGGTTTCACAGGTTGGCACAACATCAAGGGCTGAAGGTTATAATGTTCGATGTTCGATCTACACTGCATACTATGCTACCTGTCTTTGAGGCATTAACAAATTTGAATACGTGGGGCTTTCTGTCCATCATCTAAGTTGTTAAACACTGTAAATAGTTGAGGCCCAAACACAGATTTTTTCAAGCCACCACTAACTACATCTTTAGGACGCCTGCCCATTATCCCACTATCTCTTGTCAATCAGCCGAATCCTAAACAGGTCAATAATTTGGTTTATGTTCAATGAGCTTTAATTTTACTTAACCATTTCTTATCACGATTTATGAAATGCCTTCTAAGAGTCCATATAAATAACACCCATAGGCATGTTGAAATAATTCAGTTTGAGTCAACATTTGTGACTCTCCTTTACAAATCCATTCTGGTGCTCTCTGATGAATTCAAAATATTCAAGGTAATCAGCCATCCAATTCTTAATTATAGACTCGAACAATTTCCTGACTGTAAATGTTAGGCTAATCGCTCTGTAAATTCTCTGGTGGTCTCCCCCACCTTCCTGAAATAGCAGAAGGATAGATATAATTTTCCAGTATAAAACACAGGTTCCTGAATATAGAGAATTTTGGGGATTGTGGTCAGTGCACCTACGATGTTTCTTCTCTTCCTTTAAAATCTTTAGATGGGACGCATCTGGTCCTGAGAATGTATCACTTGTTAGTCACTTTCTTAATTGCATTTTCTTCATTAAACTAATTTTGATTTGATTTGTCTCTGATTTCATATTAGTTTCTTTGGGAAGTCTGGTATTTTGACCTCTTTCTCTGGACATGCTAATACAAAGTGACTATTCAGCATGCTTGCCATTACCTTCCCTTCATTGAATTCTTAACGAATAGTGATATATTTTTATCTATTTTGATATGCCTTGCAAGTTTCTTTTCAGACTTCCGTTTTGTAGCTCACGCGATGTGTTTGCCATGCTTTATTGCTCTTTATCTCTGGATCGGTTCTTTTTTGCATCTTTATATAAATTTATTTTTTAGTCTCTTACCTCTTTAATCATCCAAAGAAAATGGAGCTCTTGCACCTCAGACAAGATTAGGTTTTGAACATCTCCCACTGATCTTAAATATTTTACTCATCAACAAATTTGTGCAGTGCTCTGTGCAGGTCTCTGTCACTTATTGAATTCAGACTTAACTAAGCCTAGAATCGGAGCAACTGTTTTACATATTTTATCTTTGAAGAATATGTTAAACTTGACTATATTACAACCTCCCTTTGATAAATGTTCATGCACTGTTAGGTCACTAACTAAATCTGGCTCATTACTCATTACTAAATTTGATGTGACATGCCCTCTATTTGGTTGTAGGACATATTGCTGCAGTAAACTATTCTGAAACAACTTAAGAATGTCACCTAAATAAAAACTGAAAGGATTGCAAATGCTGTAAATCAGATGCAAAAATAGAGATAGCTAGGAAAGCTCAGCAGGCCATGCAGCGACTGCAGAGAGAAATCAGAGTTAACATTTTCGGTTGAGTGGCCCTTTACTGATTTCATTCCACAGATGCTGCCAGACCTGCAGAGTTTTTCCAGCAACTTCTATTTTTGTCAAGAATCTTTCTCTCTGTCTCCGCTCGCCCCTGACCTTTACTACCTGGTTTTCTAATTCCTGCATTTGGAGGAATGCCTACTTGCATCTGCCTCTGTTCGTGGGAATCAATACATCTCCCCACTAATGTCTGAAATCCCTTGTTGCTTTTTCTTAATTCTACCAATCACCTATCTATAACCAATTATTTGGCGTTATATCCTGTCTGACCATTTGTGTGATTTTGTTCTTATTTACTAAGGCTAATTCTTCCCCTTCAGTCTTTCCTGTTAGTCTTTAATTTTGTGCTTAATTTCCAATTCGAGCCATTTTGTAGCCATCTCTCAGTGATGGTTGTGATATTGGTGTCTTCTAATTAAAATTTCACCTTCAATTCATTCAATTTGTTTCTACTGCCCAATGTGTTTGTATAAGGAAGAATCCTTATGGTCTTGATACTGTAACTCTTCTGTCAGCTTCTATTATGTCACTCAGATGTTTCGGATTTTTCTCCTAGCTTTGCATGTTCTAATTTTCCCTCTTTCCTCCAAAGCTCAATTTCTGTTACTCTCTCTCTCCTTTCATTTATTTTCAATCTGTTTTCTATGCTATCTTTTGATTTTGAGCCCATCTCACTTTTCTCAAACCCTTTGGCCCTAACTCAAAGTTTAAAGTGCCTGTCTACTCCCTATTTATCCCTTTTCATTCTTTGCCACAAGGAGTCTGATCCCAGCTTGGTTTAAGAGAAGTGTGTGTCTTATGAACATGGAGCGCGAGCAGGCCATTCAATAAGTTCACGATTAATTTGTTTATTAATAATTTTATAATAATTAATCTGTCACCTCAAGTCTACAATTCTATCTATCCCTAATAGCTTTTCAATCCCTTGCCTAACAAGAATCTACCTACCTCTACCTTAAAATATTTAAGGACTCTGCTTCTGTTTATACATTGCATCTTCTTTTCAGTAAAGCTACCTAATCTAAACCTTCATTTCATTGCTAACATTCAAATTACCCAGACGCCAGACTCACTGCAGCACAGGTTACATATCCCTCTTCATTTATTAGAAAATGGTTCCAAAATATATTGACCCTATAAATGTCATTGTGGCACGATTCTCTTCTCTCAGCTAGGTTCACATCATTATATATGTAATTGGCCGCACCAGCTCGATTCTGCGCCTGCATTTTTTTGAAGTGTTGCCAAAATCTTGTCTAAATTTTTCAGATACTGATCTCCCTCCTTATGTATCAGTGGGTCTCCAATTTGTACTCAATCACAGTGACCAAGTCAGAGAGAGAGAGAGATTCAATATGTAAAGATAACATTTTGCGATTTATGCACCAGGACCCTGAAATTCTGCAGCCTTTCTTCTTTTCAATAATATGCACCACTTCTATTCTTCCTGAAAAAAATCCATACCTCTGATTTCCCCACATTACATTCCATCTGCCAAATTTTGCCCACTTAATCTTTCTGTATCCCTCTGCAGTTTCATTATCTCATTTTCACCATTTGATTTTCCATCTGTTTTTGTGCAATAGTGCATTCACTTCCTTCATCGAAGTCTTAATAAATTACTGTCACTCCAGCACTGTGACATTTCACCAGTTATAGCTTGCCATATTAAAAATTTCCCTTTAATTAGCCATTCTCCATCCATGTTACCATACTGTCCTCAACACCTTAGGCTTTTATTAAAGTATTCATCACATTGATTCATCGCATGTTCAGTCTGGGTGTTACAACCTTCAACACTGGTATGTTATTTGTAACTTGTACATCAGAGTCTCACTGTTTGTTTAAAACCATGGCATCTTGTGCTGTTATTCTCTTAAACACTTAGATGTGCCTTTTTGTCTACTTTAAAAATGAGTTCCACAAAAGATCTTAGCATAAATTAGTGGTCTGGTCTAGGATCTTAACTCTGTGTGTGGGGGAAGGGGGGAGAGCAGAGCATCTGCTCTTTTGACTACATACAACTGTAAGACCTTGTATGTGGAATGATGATACACACACTCATGTGAGGTCTCGTTAAATTACATAAATTCCATAAATTGTCTCTAAGGTTTTTCTGCATCTTCGAGACAGATTCAAAACTACTACAACCACACAATTTAAAGTGAGTTATAAAAAGATTGCTTGTGAACAGTACCCTAATCTGGTGCAAAAGATAATCATACAATCAATCATTGACAGATGGTCAGTCCTTGTTGGTAGTAAGATCTTCAGACACAAATTCAAATCATCTCCTTCCTGCAACCTCTCTCAAAGTTATGCTTAGAGAGTTATACAGATGGTCACTAAAGTAAAAGAGTTATTTTCAAGGTGATTAGCTAATACTTCTACTCATACTGCAGTAAAACATATAGAGTTGCAGAGTCATACAGCATGGAAACAGACCCTTCTGATCAACTAGTCAATTCTGAACATAATCCCAAATTAAACCAGTCCCACCTGCCTGCACTTGATCTATCTCTCTCCAAACATTTCTTGTTCATATACTTATCTAAATATCTTTTCAACGTTGTAACTGTACCTGCATGCACTACTTCCTCTGGAAGTTCGTTCCCAACACGAGCCACTCTGTTTAAGAAGAAAGTCCCTTTTTTTAAAAAATCTTTCTCCTCTCACGTCTAGTCTTGAATTCCCTTACACTAGGGAAAAGACGCCTGCCATTCACCTTTTATGATTTTATAGAACTCCATAAGGTCATCCTCAGCCTTTTATGCTTCAGTGAAAAAAGTTCCAACCTATCCAGCCTCTCGTTATAATGCAAACCTTTTTGAAATACTTTTTTTGAAATGCTACATCTTTTCCTCTATAAGTTCTCCATCTCCTTTGGAGTGCTGAATTTTTTTTGTTAAAACCCACCTTCTAGCTTAGTTCTTCATTATCTGAATTAAAAATATTTCCCAGCTCTGCCCTAACAGGCCGAGGCACAATAACAGCTTCTGCAAAACTGTTTTTCTTAGCAGCATATACCACTTATTCAAGGTTTTTGCTTATCTGCGAAGAGGCAGCTTAGAACCTACAGCATTTTGGTTCATTTTCTTAAAAGCCTCTGGCCTCATAAGGTATGCTCATAAGAACTTTGGACAACTTTCGAATTTCATCAGATATTAAATCTGTATGATCTGAAAGAGATGTAGGCGATTCTTCTGCTTTCATTTTCCTTTCATGGAACTTGGATAACCCCGAAGAAGGTAAAAACAATGACTGCAGATGCTGGAAACCAGATTCTGGATTAGTGGTGCTGGAAGAGCACAGCAGTTCAGGCAGCATCCAAGGTGCAGCGAAATCGACGTTTCGGGCAAAAGCCCTTCATTAGGAATAAAGGCAGAGAGCCTGAAGCATGGAGAGGCTCTCTGCCTTTATTCCTGATGAAGGGCTTTTGCCCGAAACGTCGATTTCGCTGCACCTTGGATGCTGCCTGAACTGCTGTGCTCTTCCAGCACCACTAACCCTGAAGAAGGATCATGCCCAAAACTTTGACTAACTTGCTCCTCGGCAGCTGCCTGACCTGCTCTGCTTTTTCCAGCACCAAGCTTTATCAAAACTGGATTTTTTTTTCTGTATGCGCTCTTCCCTTCAAAGGAGGAATTGGCTGCCAGAGGATCCAAATGTTCTGCTTCAGACATTATTAGTTTGAGAGATAAGCCAACTCCCTTTTCCTATGAAAGCCAGAATTTTCATAGACTCATAATTGAAAAGTATTTTCTTTTTATTTCAATCATTTAAATCATCATTCAGTGCATTTTCAGAAAATAGTATAAAAGTATGGAACCTGTGAAGACTTGATTCTGTTTCACCTTCTACAAAAACAAATGAATGTAAGAATTAGGAGCCACCCATTCGGCCATTCAGCTCATCAAGCCTACTCCACCATTCCTGCTCCATCAGTAAGATTGTGGCTGATCTATCCAATAATTAATTGGATTAACTATAACAGTTGCATGCCCTCCATAAGTGTTTCCCAGATTTTTTCCGATTGTGATTCTGTTTTAAGGAATCAAAGTTGTTGCTACACATCTGAGCACCAAGGATCTGGGGTAGGAGGTGGAAAGACTTCTGAAAGCGGAGGGCAGGATTCAAAACATCTGTAAATGATCAGGGGGATGAGGAGCAGAACTGTACACAGGTCACTGATGCTTCTGAGCTCACTAACCCAAAGTTTCAGCTTGTAACACAGCTTAAGGTACTGGCCCCAACCTCAGGAAACCCTGCCCAACATGTTTTCTATCCCTTGCATTTAGTTAAATTTAAATTACCTGCTTACTTTCTATAACTGAGATCAAATTCTAGAGTGTGACTTGATCCCAAATACATCGACAAGATTATTTGGATCTATGAGTTTTTGCCAATCTTGAAAATGTGAATGGGGCCTTAATTTAACACACACACCTTGTGTTTCTTAGTCACCAGATTAAAACAGATTAAAATCTTTGCTGAACCTAACCTATACAGGGTACTTGGTGTCAATTTTGCATTTTTTTCCTGCAGTGCCTGGATGTGCATGCTATAGTACAGTGATGAAGATTGTATAGAGTGGTAAATTAATAAACCATCTCTGTATGGCCTCCAATACATAGTCCTTCTTCCATAAATAAGGATGGCCAGCACTGTGGGCAGTACTTCAGATTTAGTCTGACTACTGTGCTGTATAATTGAAGCACAACTTTGATTTTAATCTTTAATTCCTTGCAATGAGTGATAGTATCACTATTTTGCTAAGTACTTGATATTCTGCATACTAACCTTTTGTGATTCATGCACGAGAGCACCCAAACCCCTCTGCATCCCAGAGCTCTTCAATTTCTCATCATTTAGATAAAATGCTTTTTTTCTTACTGCCAAAATGGACAATTTCACATTGTTCTACATTTTACTCTATTTGCCGTATCTTTTGCCCACTCACTTAACTTACCCTTATCATTTTGTAACTTCTTTGTATCCTCCTTAAGCAGGCTTGCTAATTTTTGATAAAGGAAAGTGAGAGAAACTTGCTTGTTGCCGTTTGTTTGAATCCTTGACATTCCAAAAATTTTCTGGTGTATCCCATTCATACCTGAAGATGTATCACCATTAATCCAGTTTTTCATAGTCCATGCAATCTTGTGTTTTTGTCTGCGTATGTGATTAGTCTCTGTCATTAGTTACATTCCAAAGAGAGAGGCTGACATGTTATGCGTTGTCCTTGTAGAAATTGGTTTAGATATGAAGTACAGACTGACATTGTCAGTACATTTAACTATAGCACTTTATAATGCATAAAATCAGATTTTTGTTTCACAAGTATATCACATAAACAGTGGAGTTTGATTAACCGGATGCTACTACAGAAGACACACTTTTATTGCTTTATTAATGTGTAGTAATGTTGTACTTGTGTAACAAAAGCCTTTGTGCTGTTGTTGCATGTGTTATGAACATAGTAAGTTGTTAATTCATGAAAATGGTTGGCACAAACCATCCTTATATGTTGGATATTAGGTTTGTCTTCCACTCTCTACTGCTATTAAAATGTTAGTTCTTGTTCTATTTTATGTGAAGTAGATAGTCCTAGTCTAGTATAAGCATTGTATCGCCCCAATTTTTTTAATATAATACCTGAACTCATTGATTGGGTTGCACATTCATCAGCCATTATTCTAATTGATTGATGGAGAGGCTCAGGAGAATGAATGAGCTACCACTGCTCAAATTTGTTCCAATGTATTTTCCTTTCTGTATTTTCTTTCATATTGGCTTGAAATTTGTGATGCTAGGGTTGGAAAACTAAGTAATTTCTGTCATAACTCTGTTGGGACTTGACAGCAAGTTGAGGAGTCTACATGAATGCAGAATAAGTGAATCCATGCTCCTTCAGTGCTGTCCTGTTAAGATTCCTCTAGTATGCAATCCCAAAGCAATCACTGAATTGATAATACTTCACTTTGACTCTTTAAATCTTCCAAATGAAAACCCTCTCAATATTTTTGACATCTTGAATGAGATATAATTGGATTTTCAAAATGAATAGGAGGAGTAGGCTTTTTGTTTTATTCAGCCTTCTTCATAAATGGACTGCTAGCTTCATCATTACTGCTAAATCCTTTCAATGGCCCTGTAAATGTAATTTTATAATGGTCAACTTTTGACTTTCCATGTTATAACAAAAAAAAACATTACTTGTTAATATCAAAATATTAGTTTCTATCTTAATCAAATTGCGGTTTGTCTTGTTACCTGAAAATTGAAATAAAATGGTGTGCTACTTTGAACTTCTTGGTGGGAATTGGCTAATTGGTGACGTTGTTGTTGCATGCCTGGAGATCGTTTGATTTGGTTCAAATTTAAACTGCCATAAGGAAAGGGGAACCGAATGCCACAGAGACTGTACTGGGAAACTTTCTTCAAGTCAGGGGCAAGTGTATTTGATTCACTACTGATTGAAAAAATTGAGCCCATAAATATGGGAGCTTCCTGATAGCCCCCTTTTCTTGATCTGATTCTGTGATTTCAAAGTAAGATTGCTGTGTCACCAAACAGAGTTATGTAAATAAAATTGCATCATTAAAACACTTCAAGTTGGCATTTGATTTTCATCATTTAAAGACATTCACCTTATGCTGCTTACTATGTTAATTAATGCTTAATTAAGGAAATTTTACTTATCAAAATTAATTTCATTAAATATTGAACTAAAATGTTTATGTTGAAAATCAGTTAGCTTTATAATCTTTTATCATAGTATCCTATAGTTTAGAGCATAGAAAGAAGCCATTTCACTCATTGTGGCTGTGGCATTGTTTGCTGAAATGTCTACTGAAATTCCATGTTCTTCCTTTATTTCTGCTCCTTGTGTAGTTGTCCATTCCAGACAACTACCTAAGTCTTCTGTAAATGACTCTTTTGACTCTGTTGCCATATAAAGTTTTTCACTCTACAATATCCTAGTTGTTTTAGAAATTTTGAGAAGGTTTCTCCGTTTCCCCAATGACTTTGCTGCTTATAGTTATATACTGAATTTCATCACCTGGTTATCCAACTAGCAATCAACGGCCACAATCATTTGCTACTTCCCCTCATAAAATATTCAAACCAATGAAAATCCAGTTAAAAAATATCCAACTTTTGAATCCAAAAGGCATTTATCTATTTATATCCTTCTTGTCACTAGACATCTGCCTTTCTATGTGGCTGTACTGGCTTACATAAATATGTTTTATTTTAAGAAAAGCCAATAAGTATGTTAAGTTGCATAAACAATAACTATTTTATACTCTATCCAACTTATGCAAGAAATTCCATTTGCAAAGTATGGCTATCTGTCTTCTCACCATATGTATCAATCCAATGCATGTTGTTGATTTTTAAAAATCAATTTCTGTCAAACTCATTTTTAGAATATATGCATACAAATCCTGATGATCATATTGAACTTTCCCATAACAACTAGGGAATATACCAATGTGCTACAAATAGTTAAAGACTAACATAAATTAGTATTAGAAATTAGGGGGAGAAATAGCTAAGAATTTTGTCGTTCACTGTTCAAGAATTTGTTATATATTGGCAAAATTGACAGAAAGAAATGATAATTATTTTTGGTGGTATTTAAATGCATCAATACAGTTGCAAGGTTAATTAAGAAGTAAAACATTGTTCATTTAGAAAATGTCAGCTGATTCAAAATCGTTAGAACATTGTTTTAGCCAGTGACTAATTTCAAGCTAATCAACTGATCATCAATATTGACCTTTTGTTTGACATGATCATCCACAGGGCATTGCTATAATTGATGTGGCTTAAGTGGCTTTGTTATTTTTAATATCTAGAATGCCCATTATTTCATTGACATAAATATTTCTGTGCAAAACAGCTTACTTGAATCGAAGTTATTCTGCTCAAATGTGTATTGTTTTTCTTATATGTGGATGTATTTTTAATTTTTCTCTTGTTGAGATGGATTCATAGCAAAGACAAATTAGTAATTCTGATGCATTATATGGTGCATGTAAGAAATGTGTAATTAATTTTTTATTCATTTACTTTAATGACTGATATCTGGAACATAATTATCCACTTTCCATGCTGAACCCATTATTTCTATTTTATTTGCAAGCACTTAATTGCATGAAATGTAAGATTAATTTTTGCATGATTTGTTTGCAGTAAAATGCTAACCAAAGATGATCATTATCAAAAACAACTAGCATTTGCTTTGTTGATTGTAACTGATTCCACACTTCTATTCACCAATAATTCTTTCTTCACTGTCTGATTTGCTTGCCAGGAGGAGCTACTATTCTTATTCTTATTACCTGTAAGTAGCCAATAGAAGCAAGTCTATTGTTATTTTAAACTTAATGGGGTATTTGGGTACAAATGGTAAGTTTTGACACAAATGATCCTGTTCTAAATCCAATTGGCTGTTAAGAAATATTATATACAGAAAAGAGGT